>NW_019173780.1:0-109819 GCF_001646965.1 Fonsecaea nubica | reverse complement strand
AGGAGGAGGAGGAGGAGGAGGAGGAGGACAAGGACAACGAGAAAACCGCGGTTTGACTGGCCGCGGCGAGACGATGATGATGATGCACTGGTTCCTCCTCCCTCAAATCATCCAAACACACCAGTCACATATGTAACATACCTATAGACCAACATACTACCTATAGAAATGCTAGAGTGAAACGCTCCTCTTCTTTGGTCGGTAGAAAATTGATGGGAATTCTTTTCTCATTCTCGGGTTGGTGGTCAAAGGAGAAGCCCTCACGGCAGAATAGAACGCATGCGTATGCCTATGCCTATGCCTATGCCAGCCTATACTGGCGAGTAATCTAGCATAAACATGAATGAACCTATTGTACTAGGTATTCGTCGAAAAATTGGGGGAGATGCACCGACTACAAGAGCAGCCGGGCCACACTCTGTTCCTTGGTGCAATAGCATCTAGAAAAACTAAACTCCCCCTTTCTACCACAGGCAGACACGTCTCTCATGCCATCCTGCTCCTGCTTCCTTGTGCGGCCACAGAAGAGAGATAGAAAGAGATTGCACACATCCCGAGGCGCGATCGTCCTAGCCTGGACTCGCGCAATTCATGGACCACCGAGCTGTCGAGGATATCAGCAGCCCCCGTCCAACAGAGCGCGCGCCTCTCTCGTCCTCCTCGATCATCACCCCCTCCTTGAGCTCATAAAGGTTTTCACATGTGCTTTTCGTGTTTTTTCTTTCTTTGGAATGTATTCATAGTGACACGCAATGCAACCCCAGACATCCCCCGCCGGTTTACACGCTCTCCAGAGGTGCGGGCTCCTTGAACTCCCTCTCGACCTTCCGGCCTTCGTCATCCTGGCCGCTCTCGCCGTGCAGACCCAACAAAGCGCCGAGGTCGAACTTGGGGGCCTTGAGCAGCTTGACCTTGCGGATGTGTACGTTCTGGAGGGGGTAGATGCCTTGGGTGGACTTTTCAATCTCGCGTCCAATGACCTCGGGGATGAGTTTGCCGGTCAATTGGGCGAGGGTGACGCTGGTGGCCTCGCGTTGAATGATCTCGGTCATCTTCTTGCGAATGGCCCGGATTTGTGAGGTAGCGGCGTATGTTGTCTTCTTGATTTGGTTGGGGCGACGCTTGGTGAAGGCGATGGCGAACAGCCGCAGAAGGTAGTCATCCGTGGTCTTGACAGTGACGTTGGCCTCGATCAACGTCTGCCACTTCCTCACCAAACTCCTCAGCTTGTCTGAAGTGAAGTCCAATCCGTGGAAGTTGGTCAGGCAGTTCTTGCCCTGGATCTCGTCAACCCGGAGCTTGACCTTGCGGAAGGCATGGTCTTCGTCGTTCTGCAGGTCGGCAAGCGAGACTTCGAAGATACGGCCCTTGAGGGCATCATTGGCGGATTTCAGACCCGTGGTGCGGTTCACGAGGGTTTTGCCGACACTATGAACACAAAAATGTCAACACATGATTCTTTGCGAGTGGCCATTAAGAGTGTGGTTGTAGACATCTCTTGTTCCCTTTTGTTCCTTCTCTTCGCAGTGGTGGTGGTAGGGGTACATTGGAGGGGGACGTACTCTCGCTGGTTGAATGTGGACGGAGCCTTGATCGAATACCAATCTTTCCGGGTGAAGGGATCCTGCGTTCGCTTCTTCAACCCCTTCTTTCCCTTACTCAATCGCTTGTTCCTGAAGAGCACAAAGATGTTCGTCAGTTCCTGGCCTTTACAAGGTTTGCTGCTTTCCTGCGCAAGTGTTGTGCGTTTGCGCAGGGAGATACAAAATTGACCTGCTGGGCGGTGGTGGAGGACTGGACTCACTTTCCAACAGCCATGATTGCGACGGGTGTCTTGTCGCAGGATTAAGCTGTCTGGGTCCGATTGAAAAGGCAACACACAAAAGTTGCTGATGTTGGGTTGAAATTAGGTAGAAGACGATGGGGGTGGTAGAAGTTTTGATATCGCAGTCGACCGCAGTATGTGGGCGGAAATATTCTCTTGGCGCCGAATATTGCGGAGCAACTTGGCATTTGGCGCAGAATATTTCCTACGGCGGAGCAAATACCGGGCTCTCGCGCACTTTCTATATCCTCCAGTAATAGTCACGGTCAGTGGAATCAGGTAGGACATACCACAGATAACAATCTTCTCGTGCCTCGCTGTAAACCCCCAGTCATCAAGGGTTTTAATATGGCAGCGCGAGAAGATGTGACGTATGAATTTCAACTGGCACAAGATCAATGACTGGGAACAATTCGGCCCGACTCTTAACTGCTTCATGATCACGACGAGACTTCGTTTTACGCGCTGAATCTATTCAATAGTTTCTGTAATGGCAACCGCAACAAGCCACTTTTTGGATGGTCTGTGAGAATATCTATCATCTCCCTCTCCTGCTGTGGATGCTTTGCTTATGGATTCCTTCTCATCTGATCATGGATGCGTTGCTCGTCAAATCAGTTCACACGTATCTTGTGTCGTTGACCTTCTCTTTACACACTCATGTTCTTCATCTTGTCCGCGACATTCTCCGCCGCCGGCATGTCTCGCTTGGGGCCACCTTCAGGTGCGCCTCCTGCCTTTGGCTTGGCTGGTTGCTTGACCTTTGCCGAGGTCGTATCTTTGGGCAATTCCTTTGTGTATGGAATGATGTCCGGCGTCCCGGGTGGCATATACCGTTTCAAGACCTCGGGCACTTCAATGCCGTCTTCTTTTTGATAGTTCTCCACCAGACAGCACAAGGTCCTCTCTGTAGCACACAGCGTTCCGTTCAGGGCATGAACGTACCCCTTCCTCGTGTCGATGGCGCCTTTTTTCTGTCCGTACCTGATCTCCAGCTCTCGCGTCTGGTAGTCAGTGCAATTTGAGCAGGACACGAGTTCTTTGTATTCGCCCTGGTACGGGAACCACGCTTCCAGGTCGTATTTTTTCGCCGCTGCGTTGTTGAGTGCGCCCGAAACGATCGCCACCACCCGGTAGGGGAGCTTCAGGGATTGGTAGAACTCTTCGGCAATGGATTTCATGTCTTCCAGTGCTTGCCAGGACTCTTCGGGTTTGACAAAGAGGAATTGTTCGATCTGGATAGACGTTCCTGTTAGCACGAGCGGGCGGGAGTTTCTTGGAATGATGGAAAGTCTTGCCTTCTCAAACTGGTGTATGCGAAACAACCCCCAGGCATCTCTTCCGTGGGCACCAGCCTCCTTGCGAAAACACGAAGAATAGCCTGCAAATTTCATGGGCAGATCCTTTTCCGTCAACCACTCTTCGGCGAACATTGCTGAAATGGGCTGTTCCGAGGTCGCAATGAGAAACTTGTCCTCTGCGTCCTTGTCTTCAACGACCTTGTAAAGCTCTTCATCGAATTGCTCCAGCTGTGCGGTTTTGGCCATGTATTCTGCCTTCATGAAGTAGGGTGGTTGTAGGGGATCGTAGCCCTTGGAGACGAGGAAGTGCAGGCCGTAGTTGATGAGGGCTTGGTTCAGCAGGACGCCCCATTTGCGAAGGAAGTACCCTCGATGACCGACCAGCTTGACGCCTCGTTCGCCATCGTAGACTTCTGCCCGGGTCATCACCTCATGGTGGGAGAGACAGTCTCGTTTTTCTTCCGTGAAGCCTTCCGGAGCCCATTTCTTCACCACCTCATTAAAGTCCTATTGCCCTTCATCATCAGTCTCGGTTCTTTCGGTTGTGTCCTATGGATTGGTTTCTTAACTGACCTCATTATCGTTGACCGGCACCGACTCGTGCACATAATTGCCAATCAGCTTGCACTTGCGGTCTCTCAACTTCTCCTTCTCTACGGCCTCCTCTTCGACCTTCTTCTTCTCCTTTTCCAGGTTGATCTTTTCTTGTAGCAGATGGTCCGCGTCTTGCCTTGCCTATACACCACCACCCATCAGTCCGGGATGTTCACAGGGAGATTCACAGGGAGATTCACAGGGAGATTCACGGGTAGGAGGGGGGTCGACCGACTTTCTTCAACTGCCCGATCTCTTTTTGGACCGCATTGATCTTTGCGCCATACTGGCTGGCCTTGTACCGTGCTAGAACCTCAGTTAGAGCCAGTTCACACGGATACACAAGGGGGACATACTCTGATAGGCGTCGTTCCAGAGCGCAATGACCTCGTCGACGATCTCGGTGGGGGCGTATCGCTTTTGCAGACTTTCAATCACTTTTTTGGGATCTCCCCCTCTAAACGGACCGGTGAGACCAAATTTGCGACGCTGACCTGTAGAGGGGCGATCTTACCTCGAGACAATGAGGTCCTGAACTTCGATCATGATGACGAGAGGATCGGGAGCAAGGCAAGCACGAGAAATTGAGGAGTCTGCAGGCTGGTAGATTGCGCTTCTCAACTGCACGTGTGGTGCAGGTGGTCGAACCCCCCCTAACAAAATGTGTTTGTGCCCGCGCTTCCACCCCACGAAACCTGCGGAGCCTCGTGAGTCACTCCGACATGTGCCAGCCAGCCAGCCAGCCAGCCACCACGGCCCCCTTCAATGAAGATGCAATATTTAGAGAGTCAGCGTCTAAGACGGAGGTCTCACAACGGCGGACAAAACCAAGTATAGGGCGATATTATTATCCTAGCTACTTTGCCCAAGTCATAACCAATTCCATCTCTTTTCTCTATTGCATGATCTTGCGAACCCGATACACCGAGCATCCTCCCTCGCTCGACGAGCGAATGAAGGACTCTGGTCTCTGAGTGAGTCGCGTTCACCTTCCCACCCCCTCGCTGAAGCCCAAGAGTGACTGACACATTCCCACGATAGACGCCCGTTGTAAAGCCAAACATCTCCATGTCTATCATGCTGCTCCCCAACGCCAACTGAAGCCGACAGCGCAATAACAATAACAACAACACCACCACTTCCGACATGTTGAGACAACCAAAACCAGAAGAAACTCCTCGAAATTAATCAACCCCAGGCGGCACCGAATTCCCCTCGAGGGCTTTGGATAGTCGTGCAACAGCTGCTCTTCACATCACCGCACACTTGCCACCACCGGCAGGCTTGTCTGGTTCCTGCGACTTCTCGATTTCGGCGATCATCATCTCGAAGGCTTTCGCGACGTTGTGGTTATTCCGTGCGCTGGTCTCAATCCAACCACAGTTGAGTTCCTGTCCGAGCTTTTGCCCTTCTTCGGCGGTGACCTTGCGCTGCTTTTTGGCGTCGACATCGCTCTTGTTGCCGACGATCATAATGGGAACGGACTCGGCACCCTGGACGACCGGGGACATTAGCACAGCCTGCAAGAGAGGCCGGGAGGAGGCTTTCAGGGTGGCTTACCAGATGATTCAAGAGCTTGTCTCGGATAATCCTCACCATGTCAAAGGATTGCCGCGAGGCCACCGAGTAGACGATAAGGTAGCCATGTATACCGATATACAGCTTCGAATTCATGAGACTGTACTCGTCCTGTGTCCCACCAAAACGTCAGCGCACTCAAAAAAAAAACCCCCCCACCACCTGTTCTGGAAGCATGATGCCTCGTACCTGTCCAGCAGTATCGATGATTTCGGTGAGAAACGTCTGGCCCTTGTAGGGAATTTCATGGCTGAATGTGTTCTCGATTGTAGGATAGTAGCTTTCCACAAAATGTTTTTCGCAGTATTGGACGGTCAGAGAGGATTTGCCTGCGCAACCGAGAAAGGGAAACTTGTCAGTCTATGGCCGTCTTTCCTTGCCGTCTACTGGCTCTTTTCCCGTGTACAACAACATGTCTAGAGGGAGAGGACTGACCGACAGATCTACTGCCCAGAACAGCGATCTTTCGCTGCTTGACCGAGGGAGCCATGTTCGACACAAAAATCCGGGACGTTTTGTTTTCTCAAGAGGAAAGCGAAAGTATGGCGTCACAACCCTCAGAACAACAGTTCGGATCCCAAGTCACAGCCCAAGAAAAGAGTCGGCAGCTTTCCTAGCGCCAAAAAAAGGGTGTATTCGAGAGGCAAAATGTCAAGTAAGAAATGATCGTCAGAGAGAAAGCGACAGACAGGGTAAGGCCATGGAAGAAATCGAATACAGGCCGACCGGGCCAGATGGAGCAAATCAGTATGTAATAGGAACTGGGGTGATGACGGGCGGCGGCGGAATTACAAGTTGGTTAGGTACCCAAAGCTTTTTACTAGATTTCTGTGTCAAGGTTTATTTTTGTTTGGTCTTGTCGTGTCGCAGCTGCGGATGAGCGGTTCTTGCCGTGATATTCAGTGGAATGGTATAATGAGATGCCGATGGATGGGACGAGATGGAGGGGGTGGGTGGTGTTGGTGGTTGTGTGATGGTGGTAGTGTTATGATGATGATGATGGTGGTGGTGATGATGGTGACGGTAATGGTAATGGTAATGGGAAATGGTAATAATGATCGGGAAGAGACGGTATGTATAGCCCATACTCGAACATTAATTCAGGCCAAGTGACTTGCCGTAACCTCACCGACATTTTGCGAGACTGGTACAAGGTAGCCATGTGAGAATTGGGAAAAGCATGCCTGGCTCTCTTTTTAATTTTTGTTGTTTGACTTTCTCCCGAAGCAATTCAGGCCACGAATAATCCAAAGTACCGGCCGGAATGCATTTTGTTTGGCGGGGGGAATTGTCGCAATACATGAGACCTGCACGCTACGAATATGCAGTATCTGTTCCCCGCAGCCAATAGTGACAAGAGTGAAAAGACTTGGATGGGGCCGAGGGAAGAAGCGGGCCTTGAATCGGGCCAAAGGGGGGGGGGGGGGGGGAGGGTGGAGGTGGGAGAATGAAGAGGGTTGGATATACGGAGTATACCTCGTACTTGTATTCTCGGTAGACAACGTCGATTAATATCAGAGACAAAGCACCTCTGCACCTCCGCACCTCAAGTCATCGTAGCAAGCGTCTCTCTGTACGTGCATGGATCTCGAATCCCGCTCAATGATGCCGGCATAGATACACCTCCATATCCTGCACCACAACCAAAGCTCAGGGGGTATCAACGACTTCTGCTATGCAAAACCCCATGTTGATCGACTTCCGACATATCCCAATATTCATTCCCTGTACCCAATGTCGTATGTGGTGTCTTGTAACTGTATCTCATATCTTTCATCAAAGCCTGTCCTCGTACCCCAGGAATCATCAATCGCCACGCTGCTTCACCGTCTCAAGCACCACCCTGAATCGTTCAGTAAACCCCGTTGAAGAGCTGCCTTCTTCTCCAAGTGCCGCCTCAACCGTCTGAAGATGGTCGAGGAACGTATCTGCAGCTGCAAACAAGGCTGAAAGCCCCTTTCCCTTGATAGATTGCGAGATCCGCTTGCACGCAGTTGGGTTCAGGCACAGTGTGCAGAGCAATGCGGAAATATATCCAAAGGCGACTAAGATTCGAGTCTGATCTATGGTCAAGGCCTGTAGTAGTCAGTATCTCGCATTTTGGACTTTCAGTCAGGGGCTCATACCTCGGACGTCTGGTCGACATGGCGGTTAAATATGTCCACCAGCCGCTCTACCATGTTCTGCTCGCCCACCATCGGCCTCAGCATCCGCTCTCTGGCTCCATCTGCGCATTCGGCAAGATTGAGAAGGCATCCAACAGCCAGAATCACAGATTCAAGTTGCGCATGGTCAACCTCCTGCTCTTGCGTCGCACGCCTTGCCAGCTCCAGAAACTGGTCATCAATGACCCGAAACACGGTGCCGATAAGTCGTCCCTCAACTAAGGCCTCACAGGCTGTTGCATCATTGTTGCTGAGGCTAACGATGAGCCGAAGGCACGAGTGCTCAATTTGCGGTTCCGAGTGACGAGCTTCCTTCATGACGCTGGCCACACTTTCGCCCAGTCCCGCTATACGGGGAGTCACCACGATAGACCCGGTCAGCTCGTGGTTGGCACAGGCAATCTCCAATATCGACAGCAAGAGTCGGATGGTCTCTATCTGCTTGACCATACCACCCACTTCGGCCATGTCCTGCATCGTCGCAAAGTTGGAGAGAATAGCGTCGAGAAGGCCTCGTGGTAGTTTGGGAAATGGCTCCTGTAGCCTGATAAGATTTCGCAGAGTAGATTCTACAGAACCAAGCACGGTTCTGTTGACAGCCAGGTAGAGTTGACCTAAGCTTTTGGACCTCTTCTCCTCAAATTCTGCAATATCTCTTATAAGAATCCTGGAGATGTTCTGACTTCGGTCTTTTGCAAGTTTGGTCAATGACCTGGATTCGGAAGCCAGCCGTGGAGGTAGCTTGTAAAGAGCATTCAACATCTGAAGCACGACCTTTGGCGATGAGCTTTCCGCGATGACTGTGCAATGAAGAACTAGAGCAAGCAATGTCGCGCTGACCTCGTCCAGGGATCCGTTTACGCAGTCTAGGAGACGCTGAAGGCCACCAGAGTCTTGGAAATGACGGAGGAAAGAGATTTCGTCCAGCTTGGGAACAAGTTGTAGAAGCCCTGGAATGCGTCGTGACTTGGAACCTGATTGAATATCTTCCAAGATAGTGTCCAGCTCCAAGTCGAATTTTCTGATTGCTCCCCCACGTCTCAATTCGTGGATGCTTTTGATCCGGCTGAAAGGGTCGCCTTCATCACTGTCATCATTGTCTAACTCCATCTGCGACGTCACACTGGTGAATGCCAATGCCTGAGAATATATCTCTTGCGAAGAAGGCTGGCTATTTGACGCTGAATAGCTCTCCAAGCTCTCGGCCATCTCGCTCAAGTATGACCTTTGCTTAGCGTAAGTGGCTCTTGGACGTCCCGAGGAAGCAGCAATGGCTGTACTGGGTGGCTTCTTTTCGGAATCAAGACTAGCCTTTGCCTGGCGATCTTCTGAAAATCTTCCAACTGGTGCGGTGCCGCCATTGAGTTGATTGGACTGTTGCTCTTGCGAGATCTCGGTGCTCCGGGCGCGCGGAGCGTCCAGTCGGTCAATCAACCTAGTTCGGCTGCTTCTAGCCGGCTTGAGAGGGACATCATCCATCTGCTCGTCCTCGGACGAAATGTGGAACTTTTGCGAGCCTGAATCAGGCGTCAGACGAAGGGAAGTCAGATGTAGGTCACTTGGTGTGGGCGAGGCGATCAGACTGTCGTCTGAATCACGCCTTTTCCTCTTTGGAGTGCTTCTACCAGACGGCTGTGATCGGATAGATGAATCTGACTCTTCCGGAGACGCGACGTTGGAGACCTGAGGTCCGTGTGAGCGAGGCGCCTTTGGAGGGATTGGCTTCCCCCGGTAAGCTGACCTGCCGGTGGCAGCCCCTTTCACTGGAAGCTTGAACACAGGCGCGACGTTGGCTGCATTCGAAGAGTCTGGTGCAAAATTTCCGTGTACGGACTTGGGTTGTAACTTCTCATTGATATTTTCTTTTGGGACACGCATTCCCTTTGTCTTGGGGATGAAGACCTCGGGTTCTTTGTCGATCTCCATATTATTCCTCGATTGGTTCGGTTTTTCAGATACTATCTTTCTCTTCTTCAAGCCGCGCTTTGTTTTGAGACTTGTTAGCTCATCCTCGGATGAATGAAGGTCGAACAAGGCTGAGGATTCGGGTGCGGCGAGGGGCGCTTGGGCGTGTCCAGTCGAGGAACTCTCCTCTTTCTTCACAGAATTATATAATGTTGCATCTCTTAACTCATTTTGAAGTTGACTATGAGGTGTACTAGATCCATGGGCAGATCGAGGAAGCATTGGGTCCTGAGGATCCGTCGCCGTTGTTTTTGTTGTTTCGATCGGTTTCCGCGCAGCGACATCAAAAAGGTCATGGATTCGGACCTTTCTCGATCCTTTGCCGTACAGGTTCCCTCTCCGACGTGCTGGAGGGAAATCCATAGTGCCCAATGGCGACTGGGTGCAGAAGTCGTGGATTCATTCGAAGTCCTGGTGCCGTAGGATAGACGCGACAGGTACGAGACTGTTTGTCTCATACATCTCAAATGCCGCAGATGAGATGAAGAGTACACATGGCCATTTTCTGGTGTCAAAGTCAGCGCATGTGGACTCACCCACCTGTTGTGAAGTTGTGTTAGTTCAAGATCGAGCAGTTGGGAAATGCATTGTCATGAATTGGTAGGTTTGGAGATTGATAGCGCCGGATGGTGATCTTGGTGCGGGGGTGATGTCAACGAATAAACAAACGGCCACTGGGGGAGCACTCACCTGCGCCTGGAACCGATGCTTAATAGTGAGGCTCGTGAGGAACAACAGGCCCAGAAGCAGGGGAAGCACGCCTGCAAGCTCTTGGTAGTTAAGCTTCGGCACCACTTTCCTTAATCACCCAAATATCTTCGGTACTTCCCCAGAGCATGTGCCTTTGGCCGGCGGCCATGTAACCAGGTCGTCCATGTCCACGAATGAACACAGCATGCTATCGCACGACGCCGACTTACAGACCGCCTGCCTTTGTATCTATGCCCGGTAAATCTGAAGCTCTCTGACAGCACCTCACTTTCTGTCCACATCCCAGCCTCGAAACGAGCCTGCGTTCAGTCTCCGCCCACGTAGACAAGCACTATCTCAAGCTTGAGCGATAACCTGCGATCTTCCTTCCCCAAGGTCACGCGAGCACCCACGATCCTTATCCCTGCAGCCGTCTACCACATATATTGCGTGTAGCTTATGGCTTCAGTCCCGCGAGCCAACGGGGTGCAATCGCCCGCTATAGGTGTTGGCCCTTCTTATCGTCCAGAGGAGGAAAAACCTACAGCCACCGTCTCGAAAAGTGTTGAGCAAGAAAATGTCCATGTCTTACCCCAGACTCCTCAGCTGATTGCTCTGTTGACGTGGGTACCATAAAGATCTGGAGTTATTGAGACAAGAGTGGCTGACTTGTTCAACCAAGCATGATTCGAGACAAGAACACCCAGCGAGCGGATTTCATCTTCTACTCCAATCGAATCATTCGTCTGCTTGTTGAGGAGGGTCTCAACCACCTTCCTGTCGTGACACATACCGTCACATCCCCTGTTGGCAAGGACTATGTTGGGGTAAAATTCGAGGGGAAGATCTGTGGCGTTTCGATCATGCGAGCAGGAGAGTCAATGGAGCAGGGTTTAAGAGAATGTTGCCGTTCAGTCAGGATAGGCAAAATCCTGATCCAACGCAACGAGGAAACCAGCAAACCGAAGCTTTTTTATGACAAGCTACCCCCGGACATTCAGAACCGATGGGTGCTGCTTCTGGATCCCATGTTGGCAACCGGTGGCAGCGCCATCATGGCCGTCGAGGTGCTAAAGAGCAAAGGTGTCCCGGAAGAGCGCATTTTGTTCTTGAATCTGATTGCAAGCCCAGAAGGTATTGAGAACTTTGCCAAACAGGTGCCCAAAGTGAGAGTGGTGACAGCTTTTGTGGACCAGGGTCTCAATGAGCAAAAGTGAGTAGTTCATATGAGTTGTTCATAAGCTGTGCAACTAACTCCTGCAGCTACATCGTCCCCGGCCTGGGAGATTTCGGCGACCGTTTCTATACACTGTGACGAACCAGCAGATGAAGATCAAGTGAAATACAATTTTCGCCATGGTGGCCTGGTTTGCTCTGTCACCCAGGTTATAGGAAAGAGTTAGTTGGTGGTGGATGGCAGGCCGCTTTCTTTCCACTGAACCACGAGAATGGCTTATAAACGACAATGATATCACGCATATGGAAATGCGGACACTGGGAGCATAGCACCGATACAAGATCCTCAACAAACGCGCAGAGTCTCTTGGTTTATATTACCCTGAATCATGGATCCAACCACAGAAGAGGCTCGAGCTACGCAAGGCTGGAGGTGAGTGACGCATGAGGTGATGTTTTTTGTGAAAGAAATCGCCAAATATTACAAGCGCCGCATCTTCCAGTC
This sequence comes from Fonsecaea nubica, assembly GCF_001646965.1. Lineage (NCBI taxonomy): Eukaryota > Fungi > Ascomycota > Eurotiomycetes > Chaetothyriales > Herpotrichiellaceae > Fonsecaea > Fonsecaea nubica. The sequence continues at coordinate 98,020 of NW_019173780.1, read as the reverse complement.
CCAACTCCTGCTTTTCATATTTGCATAGCCTGTAGCATTGTTGAATCCTCAGATCAAGGAAAGCCGTTATTGTCGGCACAATTTGCGTCTCCCTTTCCGAACGCCCTGGGTATAGCTGGCTGTTGAAAGCCGTATCTGTGTCGCACAATGTCGCCAGGCGCTCGTCCATTGCCATTGTTTTTTTTTTTGCCCGTCCCTCTATAGTCATTTTGGTTTGGTTTTGTTTTTCTTTCGAATCGTCCCATGTGTATTTCGTATTAGTCGTTCCCGGAGACCCAAACTTAGTCCTGAAGTGTCTTCAAACCTGGTCGTATCATCTTTTTTATTCTTTTTCTTCCTTCGGCTGATTTCCCTCCGTCTTGCATGGAGCCCTGATTCGAGGCCTGATGGGTGGTGGTATTTTTGATTTGTTGGGTTTACTGGGTTAGGAAGTAAGTAGGTAAGTACACGTGGCACAGGGTCGTCCAATGCTCTCAGAAAGGCACGGGTCGGTTGATTTAGTAGAGGATTCTCGTGAGAATCTTCTCCTTGACGCCCTCCAGCTCGGCATACAGCTCGGCTACCTGGTCCTCCTTGACGTTGCTGATATCGGCCATGAGATAGGCAACGTCACCTCTGCTGTCGGTCATCTGCTTGTCGACGTTGTGATCTCCGAGAAGGTGGTTGACTCTCCTCAAGACACCGGGGACGTTTTGATGGATGAAGATGACGCGGGCGTGGTCCGGCTCGTCCATGGTGAGCGAGCGTAGGGCGACTTCGGGCATGTTGACGGCGCCCACGGTGACGCCCTCGTTGACGTAGCGGACTAGCGCTTCAGCGACCTCGATGCCGATGGCCGACTGTGCCTCCTCGGTCGACCCGCCAATGTGGGGGGTCAAGATGATGTTCTTGAGGGACTGCAGGTCTGCTGTCCAAGTATTCAGCTCGTTGTTGAAATAGTCCCCGTTCCCTGCGGGTTCCGCCGGATACACGTCCAGTGCTGCACCAGCGATGTGACCCGAGCGCATCGCATCAATCAGCGCGGGGATATCCACGACCGAACCCCTGGAGGCGTTGATGAGGTAGCTGCCCTTCTTCATGGTCTCCAGCTCCTTTGCCCCGATCATGTTCATCGTTTCCGGCAGCTCGGGAACGTGGCACGTCACAAAGTCGGCGTCCTTGAGGAGATGTTCCAGGGAAGGAACTTGACGTGCGGTACCCAGGCCCATCAGGTTGACGACGTCGTAGTAGATCACGTCCATGCCCATCGCCTCGGCCAAGACAGACAACTGCGATCCGATGTGCCCGTAACCAATGATGCCCAGAGTCTTGCCACGAATTTCCCAGCATCTCGCAGAGACCTTGTTCCACGTCCCGCGGTGCAGTTCATTAGAGCGGTCGCCCAGTTGGCGAGCCAACGCGATAATTTCACAGATGACCAGTTCGGCGACTGAGCGCGAATTGCTAAAGGGAGAGTTGAAGACGCAGATGCCATGGGCCGCAGCATATTTCAGGTCGACTTGGTTAGTGCCGATGCAGAAGCAGCCGATCACGATGAGATTCTTTGCTGCTGCTAGCACGCGGGAAGTGAGCTTCGTCTTGGAGCGGATGCCGATGACATGTACATCCCTGGACAGGAAAACCGGGTCAGTGTATGCAGTTCCAACAATCCGAAAGAAGCCACTCGACTCCAGTCTTGGGTCTGTTTTCTTACTTGATCTTCTCAATCAACTGATCCTCAGGCAAGCTAGATTTCAAGCACTCCACCTGGTATCCCTGACCCTGCAGGATATCCCTGCCCGTCTGGTTGACATTCTCCAACAAGAGAATTTTGACGTCCTGCTCGCGGAAGGGTTTTAGATGCTTGGGTTGAGGGCCCGTGATGGTTCTCCTCAGGCTAGGAGAGCCCCCACTAATATTATCGACTCCGAAGGAGACTTTGCGTTGGTGAAAGGTGTCATTGGGGGAGGTGGACATGGAGAGACTGCGCGAAACCTCGCGACGGAGACTGCCTTGCGAGTCGCCATTTTGCTGGATGCGAATACCTTCTGAGATTTGTGAGGCAGGCATAGTGTAGGGTGTTCGCAGATCCAACTGCCCGAAAGGAGAGAATAAATGCTGGTTACACCAGAGAGGACACAAGGACAGGCAACAAGTGACAGGGTTACAGAGTACGAGGTACAATAAGTTCAATGACTCCTCGTCGCAGGCGGCGGGACAAATTTTTGGCATGTCCGGGTATGACGTGACGTTTTCTCATATTCGGGTTAGCTTCAGCCTTGCCCAAAGTATAAGAGATTTTCATTGGTCAATATTCTCTGGATCAGCGAGAATGAGCGATGACGAGGCTGAATGGGAGGGGGGAGTCGACCTTTTTCCCACAATTGAAACCCATATGTCCTGCCTGGTACGATCGAATTTGAGTCTCTACCGGCTATATCAGCTACTGGCTATCGCTAAGCAGTGCCGCAGCTTCTGATCCGATCATCGCTACTCTTCTGTATACCTCTTCCACTGATCTCTGCGAATCAATTCTCCATCTGGTGGTCTCCATCCTGTTCTTCCGCAGGAGTCTGCTGTGACATTTTGAGCGCTTCCATCTTCTCAACCTCTTCTCGTGGCACCTCGTGTCGATTGATCCAGCTCAGGATTCTCCATATGGCGGTAAGCAATTCCTTTCTTTGCTCAACCTCGAACAGATCCAGCCACGGGCTTCTGCTGACGTATAGGACATGTTCTTTGCGCTGATCGGCCTTGACGTTGCCTGCCGTTTCCTGCGAGTCGGGTCGTGATCTTCCCTCCTTGCCGAACTCCAGCCAGTCCAGGTAGTCCTCGTGCACACTCATTCTCAAAATGCACGCGTGATGGTTCGCAGCCGATATCATGAAGATGTCGTCCCAGCCACTCGGTCCTTCATCCTGACTTTGTTTGCCAATTTTCCGATAGATCAACTTCTCGTCCCAATGGGGCCCATTTGGACGGACTTTCGTCCACTCTTGGTACCACTTCCGCCGTAGGGGCGGGACATACATAAGTCGTCTCCCATCTTTGTACTCGACTTTGTCTTTCGGCGAGCCGCCCGCTTCACCACTTCTCTTCTTCTTTTTCGGTCTCTCGCTCGGTGACGAGGGACCAGACACCGCGTTTTCAGGCTGGAGATTTTTCAAGTCGGCGGCAGCCGCTGCCTCCGCTTTTCTTCGTTCCTCTTCCTCTTGTTCCCGCTTTCCCAGTTGTAGTCGTCTTTCGTCCGGACTCCAGCTTGGATCTTCATCCTCAAACACTTCGCTGGCAAGCTGTCCCCATCTCGTCTCGCCGCCGCCCCAACGGCTTTTGATTGCCCACCACTGATGCTCGCTCGGTTCTTTGGACAGCGTCTGTCCTTCTCGTGCGCGTTGCTTTGCGAGCATCAACATACCGCCGATTTCGCGGAACAGATCAAACTTTTCGCCCACAAAATCACTCGTCGGATTTAGAAGCCCGTCCCTCGACTTGAATCTTACCTCATGTCTGCAGTGAACCGCCATTAACGGACCTTCCACCATCCTGGCCCTCAAAAGCTTCATATCAGCCGGTAGTTTTGCAACGCAAAAATTATAGCACACAGAAGGGATATTAATGTTGTGGATTCTCAACTTTTCTCTCGGGCTCACGTCGTAATCTCGGCAGTTGAACTTATGCACGGCCATCTTCAAAAGGTTCCTCACTGCAGAGACTCGGGTACCAGGGCTCATCTGCTCGCCATTACCGAGCCGCACTCCCTTGTACACCTGCTTCATCTTTGGGCGGCTAGGTATCTCAATGGTGGAGGTAGCTGCCGGAATGTCGGAGGAATGACTTGGATCTGCCGTTCGCTCAAGCTCTTGCCCGGAACGCTGTGAATTCTCCACAGAATCCTGCATCTCAATATCAGGTGTGTTATTGGCACTCTGTCCGACGTTGTTAGTCTTGTGCTCGGTGTCCTTGGTCGGCTCTTCCGCGACATTGGTTTCGACCTCGTAGTAGTTATCTTTGCTATAGTCCCAGTATCGACTCATGTCCTCCAAACTGGCAAAAAAGTTTCTTGAGTATGCCAGGCGGGGTTTCTTCCTGCCTTCAAGAGGCGGGAGTCGGAGAATCTCTCGGTATGCATCTTCATTGTCGAACTCAAGTTCCGCAAGCATAGCAGTTAGATCGCTGTCATACAGGAGTGGACGTGATTCGAATTGCTTATCGGGCACCATCTCTGGAAGTGGAACATCTTGGACCAGGTCAATGTTGAGATGGGCGAGATGGGAGTCGTGGATGTCGGGCAGTTTGCGAATCGCGGCGAGCTCTCTGCAGATGTTCTTGATGTGTTGGCGACTCAATGGACTGTTACAGCGCGGAGGGACATAGCTGGGAAATTCCAGCGGGATAGGCTTCGGCGGCGGATTTCGTTCTCTTTCAAGAAGACCATCGCCTCCAGCGCCTGTCATAGGTCAGCACGTGGCCAATCCATCTTCAGCTCAGATATACAAAAGATGATGAGGGGGAATCAGCCGCTCTGAAAAGGGGTCTCGGTTGAGAATACCAGAGAGCGAGGATATCGAAAAATTCGATCAAAAGGCGGTATAATACCGACTCTCGCAGGCGAACTTCAGTCCGGGGCTTGATCACCAGCAGACTCTGGGCAACAGATATGCCCCAAGCTGAGGTCAAGCCAGTACAGATTCGTGCGGTATACGAAGCTGTTTCTGACACATCTCGGACCTCATGGCCCCGGGGTTTGGATGCCAAAGGCGTGCCTCGCTCCGTCGTGGCGTAATTCAGGTGGATATGGTTCGTATTTCAACTTACCGACAGCTGCCCAACTTACTCCAAACATGATTATAGGACTACCGTGTCGAGAGTCTTACCATCGAAGCGCAGCAGGTTGATGGTGCGCCGTTCCCGATCGTCGGGTTCACGTCTCTGTTTCGAGACTTGAGCACCAGGTCTTTGACTGTTAGACTCAGGGTTGGGAGATGCCGTGGAGTTGCGCTGAATACTGAATTACTGTCCGCAGACTTGGTAGTGCAACTTGATCAGAATGACAAGAGGAGATGATCGTCAAGTCGCAGGCATTCCCCAATGACGACGACGAGGCTCGAGCTGAGGCAAGGAAGCTCAGATCTTCAAGTCAAAGTGTTGGCGACCACTGGACTGCCTTCGCACCAGTGCGATGTCGACATCAAGCCCATCGATCTAGTGTGGCAATCCCATGTACAAGTCCTTGGGCGAGGAGGGGGAAGAAATCTGTGCTCCGGGGGGTCGTCGCAACTGGCGTTGCAGTAGCGGAAGTAGAGGTTATGGCGGCTTCTGGTGACAGGGGGACCTGCATAGCGTTGCAGGTCGGTGGATGGATGCACTATGCAGGCACGCAGGTTGGGATGGTGATGCCCCCGATGCTTCTTTTAGTCCCAGGATGGGCATTGATTCAGGGCCTGTGGGAGCGTGAGGCGAACGACCCGCCTGACCTGTCTTCACTGGAGTTGCATGCACCAATAGAGGGCCATTCACTATGGTTAGAGGAGATTATCGAGGTGCACTCCTCGGGACGCAATCACACGACGCTCTCTAGAAGGGAACAAGAGCATGGCAGATCGCAACAGTCGTGGACGAAACCCGAGAAACAGCCACGAGCCAAAGTCACCTGGTTGATCCGAACCCCTCGTTGCTTTATCATTGACGGCTACTGAAACCACTATCCCACATACGAAGCCATGATTTCTATGCGAGGTCCATAGGATGTCCTTGTCCCCGTCATTTTGGCCCAACATACCCGTCCAGGTGTGCATACCATCGTTGTGCGAGAGCACGTGGTTGAGATTGTCCTCTAGACCAGTCTCATGCGATATGCTCAATATGCTGCTCGTCACAATCGGCTCACGTCCTTCTTCACCGCACTTTTTCAACCTTCTATTCCTGCTTGGCCTCCTCCTCCTCCTCAGCCTCGCCAGCAAGGGCGTTTCTCTTGGTCTGGATACGTTCCTGTCTCCGTTCACGAGCAGCCTTGGTCTTGGCACGTTTGGCGTCCATTTCTTCCTTGAGGATTCTCTCACGTTGTTTCTCGGCCTTGGCCTTGTGGATCTGTAACATAGGTATTAATTTCCATGACTAAGATGAGAAGTGAGTAGGGCGGGTAGACATACATGTTCGACCAAAGCACGCTTGTGCTTGAAGGTGTTACCCTTGCTCAACTGGTAGAGTTCGTGGTAGAGGTGCTTATCGATCTTGCCGGCAGCACGGTACTTGACGAGCAGACGTCGAAGAACACGCAAGCGTCTCATCCATAGAACCTGGCTGTAGAGCGATATCCCATTAGTGTCAAGTTCTCTCAGAAGGACAGCGTTCGTTCCCGCCTCATCATGGAATCGTTTCATCATACCTGGGCATCCGAGCATCCTTGGTACCCTTTCTCTTACCGAACCCTCGGTGTCTGCCAATTCTTCTAGCCGCATTCAACTCCCTGGCACGAGATCTGGAATGCATGGCCACCGGCTTGCGGATGATGAGTCCATCGCTGACCAATTTCCGGATCGTCTGTCGCGAGTTGGCGTTGGAGATTTCGTTGACTTCGTTGGGATCGAGCCAGATCTTGCGTTTACCGCAGCCGACAACGGACGCCGCGAGGCGCTTCTGGGTGCGGAGGTTCGTCCTGGAAAAAACAAGCCATGTATCAGCGTCAAATCTTTCATCAACCTTTGTCATGCAGTTTCCACCAGCCAGCGGAACAGGTCTGTATTTGAAAGCCCAAGAATGTTGGCAGTTGAGCTTTCGCATAGAAAAAAGCTAGACTTACATCTTGAGACGATGACTAGAGAGCGGTCGTTGTCGTGGTGTGCAAATAAAACCTCGATCTCTTGAAAGAGTCAAGGTCAATCGACTGTCACAAATTCATGGTGCGCCAAGCTTGGCATTATTCGCGCTAGTCCGAATTCAGTCAACGAGGGGTACTTGTCGCCAGGCTTGGGCCATTGATCATTTGGGTGCTTGGCAAGGCTGGCTGGCTCTTGATACCATCAAGGATACCAAGGACAGTGGCAGGACACATTTTGTATCCTTTTCTACCCAGTACTGTGGTCCGGAATTCAAGAAACGCCGCGTGATTATAAATAGAGCTTTTATTGTACTCGACATGTCATGAGTGGACGTCCCACGATTGGACAGACAGGAGCCATTGTTCCTGCAGCGCCTGACGTCTACAACTGCACACCCAAAGGGCAGTCCTAATCCTTGACACATGAAAATTACCAGGTAATGGGACTTTCTCAGTTGTACATGTCGTTGGCAAGGTCCAGCAGCCACATGTAGTCTTGCTCTCGTTCCCGCAGCCAAGAAAACATCTCATCAGGCGCCTTTCAGAATCATAGCTGTTCATCCATCCCAAATCATAATCCATCCACGCGTATATCGTTCCCTCATACACAACAAGGAAGCAGAACATCTAAACCCGTGAAATTCAGCCCTACCCCAAACGGCCGGAAAATTGCAAAGTATAAATCGTGATTTTCGCCATGGGAGAGCGCTCGAAGGAAATCGTTTCGTAAAGGTCGTTAAAAGTCGAGGAATCAAACCGTGCGCGCTTGTTCCGTTCGTTAGTCTTTAATCTTTTTGGCTCACGGGCCGTCGTAAATCTCGTAATCGCTTTTGGGGGAAATATATCGTGATGTGGCGTTACCTCGGAAGTAGAGCCCAATCGCAAGGTGCAAGCCTGTTTTTTTTCCACTCGTCACACGTCTCTAAAACAGACAAGAGTCATCTCGACGAGAAAATTGAGACTTTTACCGCTGTCCTCCCGTCTTGATAGCTTGCATGTGGGGAGGTGTGTTGAGGGGCATGCTGTACGTGTCTTGACGTGCCGTCTTGCGCCGTTTCGGGTCATAACCATCATACTCTCGGCTGCTAGGACGGTCTTGATCATCGTCTTCGCGCCCGCGTTTCACCGAAGACACAGCGGAGGGATGGGCAGGAGCTCCATATGTGGGATTCCCATAGCTGTCCGTTGGCCCACCCTGTGGAGTGCGATCCCTGCCACCCATGACGTTATATACATTGCTGGAAGTGGGCGGTCGGGGCGGGGTGTTGTACTCTCCTGTCCACTGGGGTTGACCTGTAGGCATGGTCCTTGGTGTTGCGTGGCCGGAACTAGCTTGATGCGTTGGAGAGCCTGACAATTGCTCAGGAGACATGTGTGGATGCTCACCAGTAGCACTGTACGTGTATTGCCGACCTGTGCTGTAAGCAGAGGGGTTTGCGCTCATGTAACCGCTGTCTGGATGATCACTTTCATGTTGGGATGAGTGAGGCTGTGCGGAATATGCATCGGGCTTGGGGTCATGCCCATCTGCTCCAGTACTAGCGCTTCCTGGTGCGATCGGTGGACCCATATCAGTCTTCCCATATGGTACCGTCGGCATGGGTTGGCCATACCGGCTCCCGTCCGGATGATGCGCATAACCCGTTTGAGAACTGGGCGTCGTACTATAATAATGCTTTGAACTCTCATACCCCGACTGTCCTTGATAGGATTGCATCCCTGGTCCAGCGGTTCCAGGTGGAGTGGTCGCAGGCGTAGTAGGCATGGATCTGGCGTTCATGCCAGTGTCGATGGATAGTGGCTGTGCTCCCGGCGCGCCGTTCGTCATGCCCTGGGTTCCCCAGTCGTACGAATTTCCTTGACTACTCATCCCCATCACACTCGAAGCGCTTGTTGGAGGAGTCGGAAATGTATGTGCACGGTCGATACCCGGACGTGGTGCATTCGGATGCGGGGCAATTGAGTGCGGCGTAGGTGGAGCTTGGCCTGGACCGGGCATGCTATTGTGATGTTGAAGTGACGGTGCCTGAGGTTGGGGTGGACGAGTGGAATCGACGCTGTCCATGCGGCGGCGCTCTGTTGCTTGCACGACTGCATTCGTCCGAGACGCGTTCTCAGGATTGTAAAGCAGGCCGCCGATGTTGTGCACAAAAAGTGGGTACAGGAGGTCTGTAATCTTTTCCTTGTTGGCAAAATCGAGGGCACGTTCGAAAGGGATCCTGCTCCAGATTAACAAATGATTCCACAACGGGATTGTACGGCAAAATGTACCAGACTCCTTTCAGGTGCATGGGTCCGATCTTGACCACGTGGCGAGTCTTTTCAGATTTCAAGATGCCATCCCGGCGTCCCCGGGTCATTCCAGCAACATTCAGAAGCTTTGTCCCATTAATGAAATGATTATCTGCACAGAAAGTCAGCATTTATGGGTACAGATGAACAAAGGCTGGATTCGGGCGTTTACCTTCACGGCGAGCAACACAAACGCCCTTGGCCTCAACTTGAAAACACAGACTACCTTCATCTTCCCAGAGTGTTGCTGTTACTCTTGGTTTCATGCCTGGGGGAGCAATTTGACCAGTAGTATCAAACGGTTGCTGCTGTTGGGGGAAGCCTGGGTTCGGAGCGGGCAAACCGGACGGTTGAGCCACATACGAGTGTTGAGAGTTGGAGGCACCAGGCATGATAGCTTTTACATTGTCAGAAGGAGTCCAGAATTGTCTTCTCACAAATATGGGAGACCTACCAGGAAGTGAGGTGATCTGTTGCGCTACTGGACCAGTGGCAGACTGTGGAGAAGCAACACCGTTTGTATAGCCATAGGTCCCATAGGTGGGAGGAGGGCCGTAATGTGACGATGCGGGTATCGGAGGCTGTTGATACTGCTGGTAATGACTCAATGGCGCTGTAGAACCCGCATGGGAGTATGAAGGCCCGGACGATATGTGCGAACCGGGATGCATATCCAGGTACGACTGTGTTTGATTCATGTTGGATCGATATTCGGCAAAGCACCAATATTTGCTCGATGAGTTACGTCCGCCCAAGGCTAATCACAAGCAAAGGACAATACCACCCTGAGACAGTTGGATTTTTTGGATGGCGTCGAAGCTTGGTTCTTTGCGCCTCTTAGATCAATCACTAGAGAGACGGAGTCTTTCGACTTAAGAAGACTCAGCCTGAACAACCGAAATCCACAAATTTGTCCCGCCTCTTGACACACTTTGCGGAATATTGGCCCGTGTCAGGGTTAATCCGCGAGAATCAAAGCTTTATATGCCGACTGTGTAGGAGAGGAACTTGGGGTTCCAAGATATTCCCCGTACGAGATCGGTGGAATGATTCCGGAAGGGAAGGACTAGCTGGGTGAAGAGTTTCCCAAGCTCACAGTCAAGCCTCATCGACTATTCGTGTGTCGGTAGCCCGCGTCGACAATTTCTTCTTCAACAAAGAAGACCAAATTGCAGACGATGTTGCCAAAGTGCATGCACGATTGGATTCTCTGACCGAGAAATCCAAGGCGTTCCAGGTGTCTGCCCAGTGTGTCGATACTGGCAGTGGATTGCTATTTTCCCGCCGAGCGTTCCAGCACGGGAAGAAGGCGATGAAAGAGCGTCGTCAATAGGATCGCAAACTGCGCAGGTGGTCAAGACGTTAGCATGTATTTCATGATAGAGGTCGTGCAGCATGCAGGCACATGGAGCATGCAGCAAGATCAGCGGGAAAAAAGCAGCAGCTCGGTCAGGCTGTTTTGTGCGGACTACTGGGCACGGGCAGTTTCGCTGAGAGCAGACTTTTTTCCCGTCCTCTTCTGAGCACATACCGAACAACTGGAGAACGCTTCTCAAACATGAAACTTGAAAAGGACAATCGTGACGCGCAATTAGGCCATGATTATGGACGGGCGAACAACATACACCTGGATTGGGGGGTTTGCAGGAAAGATGGTTCAATGGAGATCTGGAGAAAAGAGACAACGAGGTTTGGGAAGCAGGTAGGATGCAGAGACGCAGACGGTGTGCAGTAGCCGAGCGGGAGGACAAGAAGGTGTGCGCAGGTGGTGCATTAGAGCAAAATAGGCAGAGGGCCAGAGGTCCAGAGGTCCAGAGCAGGGTGGAGGGACTGGGGGGGGAGGTCGGAGGGAGGGTGGTGTCAAGTTCAAGTCAAAGGGCAGCGGCCAGAAGCCCAGAAGCCAGAAGCCCAGCAAAGAGGCAAAGAAACGAAAGCCGAAGCCGCTTGCTCTTTGATCCCACCCCCTCCTTCAACGAGGGCTTGCCCGCTACCTGTGCCCGCTAACTGGCCACAACCCAGCGTGGGCGGTGCATGATTGGCAACAGATTGTTCCTTAACCTGCCTAGGGGCGTCCTTCCTTGATGACCCACTAACTCTAAAGCCCCAGCACCATCGACAAGCCAGTGCAGGCCCCAAGCATGCCCGCCCAGCGAGACAGCGAGAAGGGTTCCACTCCCCAACCATGGGCCTTTTGCCCTGCTGCCCAGTCGCAGGTGGTCGGTGATCCCTGGTCCACTCCTCCACCCACACTCTCTTTCGCCCTCACTCGTACACACACACAGAGACTTGCACAGACCATGCTCCCAGCGATCCCAAGTGTGCCGAAACTTGCGACTTCTGAATGCTCCACGAAAGGTCAAACAAAGACCCACGGCGGGCGGACGCAGGCTGCCAATCGCAGCCGGAAAACGGCTGGCTTGCCTTTCTTCCTTCGTTACGGAAGTTACTCTCCTCCTGCAACGACCACCCTTTTTTTGACCAAACAACGTTGCACCCTTGCCTATCGCCTCAGAGGGCTTGGGACAAAACTTACAATTACCATTGACCTTTGACGAACCCGCAAATTTCCTGCCTCCCTCCGTTCTACCAATTCCTTTGACGGAGGATCCGTGACCGGCGGGTACTTCAAAAAGAGACGGGAACCGATGACGGGTTCAAGGGCCCCAGTTTTACACGGTACAGTACGTACACAATACGGTCAACAACCGAAATCCATGTGGGTATACTCGTCTTTGTGCAAGTACGAAGTATACCTGCCTACCTACCAGTAAACAGACTCGTACGTCGGGTTGTGGTTAGTCCTCGGAGCCTGGAAGTAGTGCTACGGGGTAAGAGGTTAGCAATCCCTCTGACTGCGGAGCACACTGTACACAGGTTTCCTTTTCGGAACTGCTAAATTCTGATGATGATACCAAGGGCTAGTGAGGCCTTCTTGGGAAGCTCTTAAGCGCCCAAGGTTGAAGCCCTCCAAGCGTTTCTAGGTGCCAGCTGTGCGCCTTGCTGGTCGACTGGTGGATTCTTTGATTCCCCCAGCAGAAGCAACCATCGTGGACAGTCGAGCACTTTTGGAGCCAGCACAGGATGGAGTACATACCTCCCTGTATGTTGGAAAAACGGGCAGTTGTCAACCTCAAAGGGCAAAAGTTCAAACCCTCCAAACTTCTCCTCCCAGCCCATGGAAAAAGGTGTCGCGTCCAGTCAGCATGAGGCCCACCCAGAGACGGTCAATTGGATTTCTACGCAAGCCACAAGGAGCACAATTGACCCTAAAGTCCTGGACTAGAACCACAACTGCGAATCCATCCTTACCACCTGGCACCCAGCACACTTCCTGCCCCCCCGTACCGACCATGCCTATCAACTCAGGCTCGGGAGAGTCGTCGCCTTATCACGGACAGCCCCCAAGTTCCCCAACCAGCGTCGTGCAAAAATCGCCTGGCCACCTCCTCCAGTCCGACGCCAGGGCCCACGTACCGCCTGAAGGTGGATGTTGGGGAGAAAAGCGCCCTTCGTTTCCTTTCCAGGCACATGCCGTCTATCAAAAGAGTCATCACGCACTTTCTTTGCCCCCCTCAGGGTTCGGCCTCGAAGAATCTCAGTGCGACGTCTGCTCCTCCTTTCACGTTACGAGCCTGTTTCTGTTTCGCTTAGAATTCTCGTCTCGATGTTACTCAGTGGATGCTCATTCAAATTCGCAGGTCTGGATTTTAATTTGGCCGGTCTCGACGAAAAGGCTTGTGCCACAGTGTCGGACGATTTCCAGGTGGCACCAACCAACAGCAGCATGTCCCTCCATTTGCTTTTTTTTTCCCTTGCGGAGTCGCGTTTAGTCCGGAACGGAGAGGCCATGGTGCCCACCCTGGAGTGAGGGGGACGATGATAAGGTGATGATGGTGGATGGGCAAGGCCTTCCGCTCCCCCTACCTGCCCTGGTCGTGAAGTCCTGCTCCCCTGCTCCTTGTCTCTGACTTGCGGATGCTCGCCAGATGAGCACAAGCCATCTTGCTTCAGCCGCGATAGCTCTCGCGTCGCAAACTTTCTAGCCCGACTCCCGTCTTTCCCATTCCCTGAACGGCCACTCGATCCTTTGCCCAGCGTGCTCATGTCTTTACGGTATCGTGCCGCGACCCCCATCCTGGCCCTCGGTTAAATGACCACGACCACACTGACGAACGCCAGATTGGGCTATCTGCCGGGTCTTTCAAGCGCTAACGTGAGGTACAGCGATAATCAGCGGCGGCATCAAGTGCCCGAGCGCATACGAGTATCTACTACCCACAAATAATGCACCTCTCATTACGTTGCTACAACTGGCTCTGGTCTGAAAGCAGCCATGGCTTGATGTCCACACAGAATCCAAAAGAGATATTACAGAAGCAACTTCTAAGACTAACCAGGTCTCGGACGGATTGTACAACGCATTGTTGTCTGACCCTGGCTTTCAAAAAGAACCCGTGAGTCGACTTAAACCCTGCACCCTGTTCCCGGGCGCTGATGGCATCATCTGTCAGCTTGTGGCTGGTCAGTACAACTTTTAGGGCCCCAGGTCACGACGAGTTTCAGGTTTAGCTCGCTCCATCTTCTGCGCGTCATGGCCCAACCTCACTGCCTGCCTGATGGGTCGACCTAGACGGGCCACCGGGCGCTGCTCGTTTCCTCGCACAGAGTAGCACTCCGCGATCTCCAAAGAAGTAATGGCATCAATACTGGACTCCTCCAGCCTCATCAATCTACTCACGAACATAGGAGAGACCGGTCGTTTGGTGAACCTCATCTCCGAGCCTCTGTTCACGCTCGATCCTTCCAAGCCGGATGTTACTCATCCTCGGCCCAAGCAAAAGAGTGGCCCCGGATACACCGGTAGGAATGCTACTAACTGGCTATCTTGATGACAAGTGGTATCCAGGGCATGTGCGGCGGCGGGTCTCTCGCTCATTACCGAGTATTTTTTTCTGGAAAGAGGTTCAGGACCGAAGTTACCAACCTCCTTCGACGGAGCATTTAGACAAGCCCCCAACAGGCTGAGCGTTGTGGAAAGTTTGCCCGGTCCAACGTCGTCACAACACGTGTGAAGTGCAAACTCAGCCCGACGAGTAGCAACAGAGAAAGCATCCTGAAGCAAGAGAGGCATCTTTGTGGCCTGGGTAAATATACTCGCCTCAGTGGCCGATGTTTACTGAGCCTTCCCGTCTATTGTTGGCAAGGGGATCTTCAGAGAGACAGCTTGCTTGCATGCGGGGATGCAGACGGGATGTTCCCGCTGTGCATGTGTATCCGCTATGAATTAAGGTCGCATTGCAGGTTGAATCTATCTGGATCCAAGATGCCAACCAGAGGCATGCAAATGCAAGATCACGGCCTTCCTAAGGCCACGATGCATGGACAATGCACCACCTCCTGTCAAATATGCCTTCCCTTTCAGAAAGCTTGAACTGCATGCCAGGACAGGCTTCTACAGTAGTAGATCTGCCGAAATGTCCTGATAGTCCACATCGGCGGCCGGCCTTCACCCGATGACAGGACCATTGTGTGCAAGGAGAGAGGCAGGGGGGTTGCTTGGGGCCAAGGTCTCAAGGAATTGTGGCACATGCGCCCCTTGAGTCTTTTCAGCCTCTCGGTGGGAATGGTGCAGGTAGGGTGGTAGGGTATGACCACCCCCCGGCCAAAATTATCGCCTGGGTCCCAAAGCCCAATAAGGACACGGCTCTTGTACGATCCACCAGATACCGAGTACAGGAAGACACATCAAAAAGGTCTTTCGACCAACTCCCCACCTCTTTTCCATCGGATGGCTAAAGACAGAAGGAAATACAAGTAGCAACATGGGAAGGGGAAGTCCGTTTCAAAGCGATTGGCATGGTCGACGAGTTCACAATTCTTCGCACAAATCGCTGGCCGGCTTGCCGCCCTCATCCCAACAAGTCTGATGTGTTGTCAACCCATGATTTGCAGAAGCAAGTCCCGGCAGCCCACTCTCTCACTGGCTTGGACCAGCTTCGGTTGAGGCAGCCCAATCACTGCCGTGCAAGGCCCGGGTCAGCGTCGCGAGGATCGCTCGATCAGCAATGATTACTCCGTTGAGCACGTATCCTAGAAGTTCTCTGAACGGGGTGCCTTATCCCTAAGTTCTTGTCCAGCCAAAGGGTTCTCTGGCTTCTGTCCCCTAGTGGAGTCCATATCACGAGAGAAAAGGTCTCTTCTTTGTTGAGAGCTGCTTCGGGAAGCATTGGGCTTGAGAGGAGGCTGGGCCCTAGGGAGAACCTTGATGTGTGGGCCGGCCTGTGTTGCCGGACATGCTCGTCCTTAGAGGGGCCCTCCATGCAAGAGATGGACAGGTTGATGCGTCTGCGATATTCAGCCTTCTCTTCCTGTTTCCGCTGTTGCATTGGCATTGCACTGCATCCCCTGTTTACTGCAAGCTTGCGATCTTGCATCGATCGCCTGTGCAGGACGCACTGCGTCTGAGAAAGTCTATGCCGATCCATCACCGTCGCAAGAGGGTCGAGCCCGGCTTAGCAACACCAACTCCCTCTCGCTTAGGCGGAGAACAAGAACGCAAACCGGGCGAGGAACAGCAGCCCGTTCTGGAAAGGGCAAAGACGAGCTCTCCCAAGGCGGAGGGGGAACCTTGGGGTTAGAGAGACCCCTCTTGTTTCGGATTCACGAAGATGGCCACTGTCGGCTGGCTGTGATTGGGTCGACTACTGCCGGGAAAATCTACGGAAAGACATTGCCCCCTTACCATGCACATCACAGTTGCATGAAGATCATTGCGAAGGCTTTGCGGCCCAATACCTCAGAGGTTCGATGCGCCTGCGGTAAGGAGGCGATCCGACGTTGCTCCATCCACATCTTGGAACAGCCAAAGGCAGGAATGTCTTGCATTATTGTCAGATCAAGCTCACCGGTCTCACCTCTGATGCCCCCTGGGCCCTGGCATGCCACGATCAGGGATACATGATGTCTGGTCAGCTCTGTTATACGAGATGTGGGCTTAGCTCTCGTCTCTCCCCTGGCCCCGCGATCCGTCCGTGGAAGGATTTTCAATCAGCCTCGACACTTTGTACCATCCAGCCCAATGCTCTATCTGCCTGTCCAAGACTTGGAGTCAATCTTCGTTCCATTGTCGCAACAAATGTCCCTTTCGAATCAGATCCTTCCGATTGAGGGCAATCAATATCGCAGGGTCTAGGAGCCCAAATGGTTGAGAGAAGGTCCGCTCGGCAGGATGGCGGATTGTTTGCTACCAGCGCCACACTCAGGCTGCCAGTCGACGGTAAGGAGTAGGGTCACTCCTACTGGTCCCCTGTTCATATGTCTGAAATGACTACCATTCCTCGTCAAGATCAACACCGTCCGTCACCTCCCCTGAGCGTATCGAAGGGGTCTCAGGAACGAATGATGGGATCACCGCCATCGTGGTGACAAAGACAGGAGGTCGCGAAGGTTAGGGCTGTGGTGACGATGACGATGGCAACTGTGCCATGACTATTGGCTTTCAGCCATCCAGGAGGAACTCAATTTCTATGTCGACGGACTTGTTTCTCCCTTCGCAAGTCTGAATTGATCGTCCCCTACATTGGCCGCCTTGCAGTCTACCCGAACACCCTTTGCTGGAGGGCCAGTCCGGGCCAGTCCTGAGTGATATCACAGTACATGGCCGATGGATTTCTTTTCCGAGAGTGTTGTTGCAGAAGAGGTTGTTTTGCGTTTCCGTGTCTGCGAGGTAGGTTCCCGTGCACTTCTCACTCAGTCCTATACCTGGTTGGTTCTCCCCAGGCAAACCGACCCTGCGGTATCGCTAAAGGTTGCGAAAGATGCCACCATGTCAATGGTCCGCAAGAGCGCTTTTCGACAAAGTACCGTTCGCCTTCATGTCGTCGAGGATGAGCTGCTGGCATTGATGGGGGTTTCAGACACAACCCGTTCGTGGAGGATTGCTGTCGAGTTTCTAGTCGGGGTCTCCGTAAACTATGGATGTGGCGTTGTCGAAATTGCCCCAGCGCTTTACTCAACAGCCGACGCATGCACTCGCGCAGGTGCGAATTCCTCGCGCAATTTGCGTCTCGAATTTCCGTATGGGAGGACAATAAGTGACTTGGACCCATGTATTCCTGGTCGGGAGAAAGCCATTGTGTCAAATATGCAATATCCCCAAATATGTCCATCCTACACTCTGGCCAATTTCATGGCCGGCCGACAAGAGACCTCTTCTCAGATGCTTCATGGCGTGCCCTCGAACCTTTTTGTGTCTTGACATGACCACCCTCCTCCAATTCCCAGGAAGATTGCTTCGTGCCAAGGGGATGACCTATGATACCTCGCGTTTTGCCTCCGACGATATTCCCATCCTCTTTGTTGGTATCAAGAATAATTTTTCAACTCCACGAGAACGCCGTGCCATCCGTTCCATGCCATGTCCTGCAGGGAAAAGAGCAAGACTCGCTCCCCCTTTTGCGCTCGTTATGAGAGATCAATCGTCTCCGTAGTCAACGTCCTCGTCTTCATCGGCACCTCCCTCAGCACCACCGATGTCGGCACCGGCCTTGCCGGATGCTGCATAGCTGCTGAATTTCGCATCGTCTTCGGCTTCCCTCGATGCCGCATCCTTTGCCACGTCCTCGCATGCGTCGATCCAGTCCGAGTACACGTCGACGGCGGCGCTCAGGTAATTGATGCCGGTTTGGAACCTCTGCCCGCAGACCTTGCAGTGCAGGTTGCCCACGCCGGCCTTCTTGTCGAGTTTGACTTGGATGGCTTTTTCGTGGTTGCAGAAGAGGCAGGTGAAGGTCGAGGCGAGGGGTTCGCGCTACAGAGACGGAAACGAAGTGACGTTAGCATGAGAGAAACAAGCGCGGCAATGCAGGATGTGAGTGATGGGCAGCGAATTGCCCGGATTTTGAATCGTGGAGATGAAGAAATGAAGATTGGACTGACTTTCTTGGGCCCTTGCGGCTTGCTGGACGACTTCTTTCGTTTCCCCTGTGATGGCGGTGTCAGTTATTTCTTTCGGGGTGTCTCCCTGGAAATTCATGGGCGCTTACCATTGGTTTATCTAAAATAACGAGGTACCTCAAGATTTTAGTGTGGCGGAGGGGTTGATGAACGAGGGTAGCCTCGAGAAAGTAGAGGAGAAAGGACTCGGTGACATTAAAATAGGGCGATGTCGCGGACCTCGTCTCCAAAGTTGACTCAGCCTCGTCTTCACTCAACCTCCGCAGTTCACCCTGCGATTCTTGTCACAGCCCAGTCACGTGAAGTCCCAGAAGTCTTATCGTTATCGCGCGGCAGCCTCCGACTGTCAGATCAACCAATCACAGCCACTGCGGGACATCGAGTTCCAGAGGCGCATTTCCCCCTCGTCCCTCTCTCTCCCCCACTGCAACCAACCATTGCTTCAACGTTGCAGTCTGATGGGAGAGATTACTTCTTCACTTTCCTATCTATCTTTTTATCCTCATTGCCTATATACATCTTTAGACCGTGCTTGAGTCCTTGGGGCTTCTGTTGGTTTGTGTGAGAGCAAGTGGTCGTCCTGGTATTTCCGGGCCATCCCTTGTCAGCATTGTCCATTCTGTTGTCCATCTGTTGTTAGGATCTCTTCCGGTGTCAAAGAAAGAGAAAAAAGCAAAGCAAAGTTGTTGACGCCTGATTGTTTGGGAACTGCTTCAGAACCTTTGGACGAACTTCTTGCCTCCCCACGTCGATATCCTTCTGTCGAGCAGATATTGTTTGTTTTCCCGGGCATTTACACACAAGATGGCGAATTCTCAGCCCATGAATGGGGCCACTCCCGACCCCATCCTCTCAGAGATCCTCGCGACCCTCAAGAGCCTAGATGCCAATATGGAGTCCCTCCAGAGTAGATTCGAGACCGCTCAGTCGGTCAACCAACTACGCGGCGTTCCTCAGTCTCGGACGAACCTCTCTCCCAGCTTGGATCCCATCCAGTTGGGCAAATCCGCAAGCGGCGCCTCTTCTCCTCCGACGGACTCCAGCCTGGCTCCTAAGGCGCCTTCATCACCTACGAGCTCTGCGAGGAAATCATCCGTCACCTCGCGAATCATCCTTACTACCTACCCAGGCCAATCGGGAATCGACCCCATTCCTCTCGAATGGGGAGAACCGAATCCCATCAAACGTGGTCCTGTCGTGGTTAGTCGCCACCACAACACCATCCGTCGCCGCAACGCCATCGGTGCCCACGGCGGGTCCTATAGCATATACCACGCCCTTGCCGTAGCGAGCAACAATCTGGACCTAGAGCACAAACCGGACTTTACCAACACCGAACCGGCCGCGAACATCGGACCGTTTCCAGCGTGGGGCGACAGGAAGAAGATTGTCGCCATGGACCCTTTTGGTCATCTGGCGCCCTGGCTATACAAAGACCTCATGCAGTCCCAGGACATCGACATCCGCCCCACCATTGCCGTGACTAAGGCGCACATGAAGATCCCGGAGTTCGAACAATCCGTCAGGGCCGGCCGCCTGAAACCGGATGGGCGGATCTGCCTCAACGAGACTGGAGAATTGAACGTGACCAAATTCGCGGTCGAGCCCGTCTGGTATCTCCCCGGGGTGGCGGAGCGGTTTGGGATCCAGGAAAGCGCACTGCGACGGGCGCTCTTCGAACACACGGGCGGTTCCTATCCCGAGCTGGTGACGCGGAACGACATCAAGGTGTTCCTGCCCCCGATCGGCGGGCTCACGGTGTACTGCTTCGGCGACCCGGCCAAGATGGCAGATCCCAACGTGCGGCTGGCGCTGCGGGTCCACGACGAGTGCAATGGCAGCGACGTGTTCGGGTCCGACATCTGCACGTGCCGGCCGTACCTGATCTTCGGGATCGAGGAGGCCGTCAAGGAGGCCCAGAAGGGCGGCTCGGGCGTCGTCATCTACTTCCGCAAGGAGGGCCGCGCCCTGGGCGAGGTCACAAAGTACCTGGTCTACAACGCTCGCAAGCGCGGCGCCGACCGGGCCAGCGAGTACTTCAAGCGCACCGAGAACATCGCGGGCGTCAAGGACATGCGCTTCCAGGCCCTCATGCCCGACATCCTGCACTGGCTAGGCATCACAAAGATCGACCGCATGCTGTCCATGTCCAACATGAAGCACGACGCCATTGTCGAGCAGGGCATCCCCATCCTCGAGCGCGTTCCCATCCCCGACGACATGATCCCCGAGGACTCGCGCGTCGAGATCGACGCAAAGATCCACGCCGGCTACTTCACCACCGGCAAGGTCATGTCCATCGACGAGCTCAACGCCGTCCAGGGGAGGAGCTGGGATGATATCGAGCATTAGCCCCTGTCTGTCTGCGCTGTCGGCAAAGTTTTGAGTGCTAGATAAGTTCGAGTTGGACTACAGACCCAAGTTATTGCCGAGATTGGAAAGTTACAAAAGAGGCGGCGAGATTGCAGACACATAGGAACGGATTGTAGTCAAGCCGACGCTGCTAACCAAGAGACAAACTTCCCAAGATCCCTGGTTTTTGTATGAATGATTGTTTTCTTTTTTTTTGGATTGATTGTTCTGTTCTAGTTCTGTTCTCTCCGATGTTTGGTCATGGAATGTGCACTGACTCGATGCTCTAGCTCCAACCCGTGGGAAGGAGAACAAGAGCAGAGTCGCACAATCCAGGCCTGTATCCACACACAATGATTGAGGTCCGATTCAGTCGATGCCAGTAGTCCGCAGGAACATCGAAGTTGCCGGTTTCAACATATCCGTGCCCACCGCGCACCACATTGCACCACATCCTCTGCTCCTCATCTCCAGCATCGACTCTTCCTTCACCATGTCCCTCAGAAAGCGTGTTTGACCACCCACTCCGATTCAGACTCGCTGTTCATCTGCACAGCACCGTTGATAGCAGAGTTTGATTCAATCCATCCCCATCGCGTATGATCGTGTTTTGTTGTTTTCCTCTTGTTTCACTCTTGATGTTGTGCCGGGTCCAAAAACTTGAACTTTCCGAACCCCTTCCTGTTGGCAAGACTCTCCTGTTTCCTCTTGTGTCTTTTTTTCAGTCATGTGCCACCCTGGACATACTAGAAGTATTCAATACGCGTAGGACGGACTGGACCAATGGTATGATGTGACATCCTGGCTGGTGACATCCTGGCTCTTGATCAGTTACCAGTCAGACACGTAATGCAACAGTACGGGAAATGATGGGATGAACCCCTCATACACCATCTTCACCCTATGTTTACAGTCCATCGGGTCGACACCATCTCCATTCTCATCGGTCACACGCATGACCTGCTTCATCTTTTCCTTGAGATCAGCAAAGCACTTGTTGGTCAGCCCTCTGTAGCGATAGATGGTGACAAAGTTGTAGCACTTGATCTCGGTAAGGGCTTTCAGGAAGTGAAAGTCGTTGGAGGAAACGCAGGCGCGGCCAGCGAACTGGATTGCGAGCGTCTTCAAGGTGACATTGCGTCCAATAAGACGAAAGATCTGTTGCAGGTGAGGGTCATGCACAAACTTGCGTTCCGGAATCTGGGTGGAAGTTCTGGTACGATTGTCCGCTCCATCGGTGAGCACAAATGAGACGTATTTGAAGTGAGAGATCTGTACGAGGGTGTTAGTTCCCACCATTAACTGGGGACGAGGCATTCACTTCTGCAGCACTTACGTTGACAGGTCCAATGTCTTCAAGGAATCGTCTGACATCTTTGTAACCGACCTCTTTCCAGGCCTTCTCGTAGTATCGACCGCGAATAGCAATCTCTCGGGAGAAGTGGAACGAGTTCTCACCATAGAGGACCTCTCTGCCTTCTCGGAGAACAGTTTTGCAAGTGCGGAGAAAGTGAGAAGAGTGTGAGAAATCGCGGCGATCGAACTCGATGGCTTTGTCGTCACGGAATAGCAATCGGTATGTCTTCAAGCGAAGCTCCATGGGCAGGTCAAGGAAGCCGGGTTTCTTCTTCTGAACCGTTGCGGTGACCGTGGGAAACTCAGGGGTGACCTCGGAAGACTCAGTGGTGACATCAGCAGGTTTGGCTTGTGGTGCGGCAGACAAAGTCCAGGAAGTAGCACCCAAATTCTTCAAGAGATCAGCCAGGTTGAGGTTGATAACTGTCTTGACGCCACCTTCACCGACAACCTCAACGCTCCTAGACAGATGTTTGTCAGCTAGGTACCAAAAAAGTGTTCGGAAGGTGAAGCAAAGCCGTCATCAACAGACGTTCTACAAGGGAGACTGGACTTACAGAGCCTTTGAGAGTTTGTTCTCCTCCTCATCGGTCTTGTTCGCACCAGCTCGACGTTCGACAGCCCAGAGACCACCGTCCTCTTCCTCCTCAGATGCATTGTCGTTCGTGGCAAATTCGTCATCTGAGAGATCCTGGAGAGCATGGCGGGGCGGAGGACGAGGACGAGTGAATCGTCGCCTGGATTTGCCATTACGATCACCATCGCTCTTTCTCTTGCGTTTCTTCTTATCAGCCTCATAATCAGAATGGTCGGAGTCATGATCAGAGGATGGAACATCGATAAGAGGATCGAAGACACGTTCAAACGGGTCGTCGTCCTTGTATTTGCGGTTCGCGACACCTCCGGCCGGCATATCAGCTTCAACAGTCACGACGTTCATGGTTTGGGTGTTGTTGTTGGTAGCTTGAGCTTTCTTGCGGGTAGTAGGAGCCATGGTCACGGGGTGGTGAATGAATCTGTTCAAATCTGAGCAATCAAGCCGTTCGCTGGAAAGAAGATATCTGTCTTACGAGAGCACGATATCTGAGACGTCTGCAGAGACGACAAGGAGGTTTGACTGTTTGTGAACGAACGGATCGAAGGGGAGACAAAAGAAGCTTTGTGAGGAAAGATGGAGATGAAGATGGAAAAGGACAAGGAAGAACGAGGAGTGTTTTCAGAAAGATCAAATTCACGCAACGCGTCTGTGGAAAAGCAGCGTCTCAACCACCTCCCGCTTGGCAGGCAGCTGTATAGCAGCGAGCAGCAAGCAAGAGGCAGGAGGGACGAGGAAGGAGGGAGTTGACAATGTGATTCCCAGGAAGGAAGGACCGCCAATGCTCTGTTAAAGCAGCGAGAGCAGGGGCGGCAGCGAGGTGTGAAGCATTCACGCAAAGACGGCTCAGTCACCCAGTACCACCAGTGACGGACTGTTGAACGGCGCAAGAACCGCCTCATGGCAATCACAAGGAACAGTTCTTCTTGCAGGTTTGCCGAACGCCATCCTTGAGATGCAAGACAGTGAAAGAAGTCACGTGGGGAAAGTAAGAACTGATCAGCATCATTCATTGTATCGCCAGTTGACAGAAGACGTCGAGATGGTATTAATGAAGAAAAGCATTAACACTCAGCTTGTGAAGGCAGATATCCTCAATGCCCGCTGCAGCACACCCAGATTCTATTCCACATCTCTTCCATGTCTCTCCTCACCGCTCACAGACTGCCTCTTCCTCGTCCACATATCCATCAGCAGCAAACCTGTGCTTTCACATATCGCAGTTTGAGTTGCTCCAGTCCAGCTCATCACAGGACACAGCAAGCAGATTGAATACATTCACAGGCGCACACAAAAGCAGGGAGACAAGGCAGATGACCTGAAGTCAGGTCAGCCCTGATCAAACAACATGTCCAATCAGTCTTTGTTTCAAATTGTCCTTCAAGGTGGTGCTTGGACCCAGGACATATCAGCATCGCCCACAGACCTCTGGCTCAATAGCCAGAGCGCGGGAGCTGCAACTGACGTACAGATGCTCTTCATCTTGGATTTAGTTGTGGAGGAGAAAGAAAAAACAAGAAGAGAAAATGACAAAGTCGGGAATTTAGTCTTGGCCTCGCTTGACCTTCCGGCAAGGGAAGTTCGGACATTCGGCAAAACCTCCGCATTGGTTGGACTTCATTCCTTGATGGTTGCGCCACTTCGATGGAACGACCAATCTATATATCATCACCCAGAGCACCCCCTCCTCTTTACATCTGAGGTGCAGCCTCTATCAGGGATTCAAATCGAGGGTAGTTGTCATCTTTCAAGAGCTGGCACTAGCCAGTACAGAGGACATCTGAATCTGTCGTCGATTCTGACTCCCTGTGAGGCTTGATCGAGATATATTCTGTGACTCCGCATTTTAGTTTTTTCCGCCATTGTCGCTTGGCAGTGCCATTACTACCTTGCCTGTATAAACATGGCCCGTTCAATACTTGCAAAGAGGCTTTGGTCCTCACAGTCCTTGGCCTTCAAACCATCGATATGTCTCTCATGCAGGGTAACTATCAGAGGGCTGTCGTCTTCTCGAACACAGGGTTCGGCCCAGACTGAGGCCCAAAACAAGGTAGCATCTCCAAAGCGAATGCAAGACACTCAACATACTGACACAGCCCGCAGTTACTGGGTGAGCATCTCAAACAAGCAGATCCCGAGATCTATGAGATCTTGCAGCACGTAAGAAACCCCGATACCAACTTCTACCTCCTGGCTCTAACCCGTCTTTTTTGTCTGTTGTAGGAGATACGTCGGCAGAGACATTTTATCAATCTCATCCCTTCCGAAAACTTCACCTCTCAGGCTGTGCTGGATGCCTTGGGCAGTGTCATGCAGAGTGAGTCACCGTGGCACCGCATCCAATCCGTGAACAACCGATTTACTGACCCTCGAATCAGACAAGTACTCAGAGGGATACCCGGGCGCACGGTACTACGGAGGCAACGAACATATCGACGAGTCCGAGAGACTATGTCAGAAGCGCGCTCTGGAGACATATCGCCTGAATCCAGAAGAATGGGGGGTCAATGTCCAACGTAAGAGGCCACATGTTATTGAACTCCAGTGATATCTCAAGCTGACCGACTCAGCCTTGTCTGGTTCTCCCGCTAACCTCTACGCCTACTCCGCCCTCCTCAACACACACGACCGTATCATGGGTCTCGATCTCCCCCATGGAGGCCATCTGTCCCACGGTTACCAAACTCCCACCAAGAAGATATCCATGATCTCCAAGTACTTCGAGACCTTCCCATATCGCCTGGACGAGTCAACGGGATTGATTGACTACGACAAGATGCTCGAGTATGCTCTTCTGTACCGACCCAAAATCATCATCGCCGGAACCTCTGCGTACAGCCGGTTGATTGACTACAACCGCATGCGCGAGATTGCCGACGAAGTGGGTGCTTACCTGTTGTCCGACATGGCTCACATATCCGGCCTGGTCGCCGCGGATGTGATTCCAAGCCCCTTCCAATACTCGGACGTGGTGACAACCACAACGCACAAATCGCTTCGTGGTCCTCGAGGTGCCATGATCTTCTACCGCAAGGGCGTGCGCCGAACAACCAAGAAGGGCGAGAAGGAGCTGTACGACCTGGAAGGTCCCATCAACGCGTCCGTCTTTCCCGGCCACCAAGGCGGTCCGCATAACCACACCATCACCGCCCTCGCCGTTGCCCTCAAGCAGGCTCAAACGAAAGAATTCAAGGAGTACCAGAAGACCGTGCTGTCGAATGCCAAGGCCCTTGCAGAACGACTCGGCAATTCCGCCTACACAGGTGGTCTGGGCTACAACATCGTCAGTGGCGGGACCGACAACCACTTAGTCCTGGTCGATCTGAAATCCAAGGGCATCGACGGTGCTCGCGTAGAGCGCGTGCTCGAGCTGTGCGGCGTGGCCGCGAACAAGAACACGGTTCCCGGGGACAAGTCTGCCCTGAGGCCTGGGGGTCTAAGAATGGGCTCGCCTGCAATGACCACACGGGGTTTCCAGCCAAGCGACTTCACGCGCGTGGCGGAGATAGTTGATCGTGCAGTGTCCATTTCTATCAAGGTGGATAAGAGCGCCCGATCGGATGCAGAAGCGAAGGGCAAGAAGAATCCCGGAGCAGTCAAGAGTTTCTTGGATTATCTCAAGGACGGGACGGAAGTCGCCGAGATTCTTACGCTGAGGAAGGAAGTGGAAGATTGGGTTGGTACATTTGCAGAGCCGTGGGTGAAGGGATAAGGACGCGACGACTAATTGAGTGGGAAACTCTGCAGACCACGACACTTCGCACGATGGTGACGTCGACAAAGTGACTGTCTCCAGAACAACCGCGCTGCTCAGCTGCTGTGTTGTCGAGAAAGGTGGTCAGGCTTTTTAAACGCGAGGGAAAATGGGCAATAAAAACATGTATTTAAAAGGATGGGTTGAGTGGATGCCTTTTCAGCGCATCTATATACTCCGATCTCAATAATGGCGATCTTCTGCGTCTAACAGTGAATGGACGAGTAGGAGATAGTGTAATTCGCAACCTGGTGAAAGTCAATCGATGTCAACAAGACATTATGGTTCAACTGCCGCGGAAATTGCCAATACAAGGACGAGGATCGACTTGAACGAACTCTGCACATGATTGTCAATGATTTTCGATGATAAAGTGTCGCGAAGTAATTGTGATGAGGTACTCGTAGAGAGCCTTCAATAAGTTGTCTGATCAGAAAAAATCCAGGGAGGTTGTCAGGGGGCAACTCGGCCATTATTCATCAGGAGAAAGCCATAGTCACGTGTCAGGGGTTCAGTCTCGCCCTGTCGTTTCGAGAAAGACCGGACTTGGTGGGAAATGTTTCACCGATCGCCCAAGTTGTTAGTAGGCGCTTCTTTTCATCTCGCATCCCTGGTATGTCTCAGAATCAGAATATCCACCATTGACCATGATACTCGCCGTTTTCACTGGCTGAGGCCAAGCGACAGGGAGGCGGACGAGTGCTGCGTGCCTGTTTGATCGTCGGTGTCGTGGCGATTCACCATGGGGACTCAAGGATGGGTTTTCAGCAGTGCTGTGCTTGTGTGTATATCCGTACAATGAGACGATCACTTCTGTCTCGACGCTGCTCTTGACATAAGCCTTTCAGCTCTCCGAACACGACCGAAGTCCTCTTTGGTATGTTTGTTGTGGGCATGTGGCTGTGGTGGGGATGAAAAAGATCACGGTTGGTGGCCAGAAATGGAATGGGCTCCGTGGAGCTGCTTGCTCCATCACGTTGAGCGGCTGTTACTTAGCTGCTCCGTACATTGGAACCAAGGCGTCGGGGTTGCTGGAAAGAGTAATCGTGTTTCTGAGGACTCATAACTTAAGTCGAGGTATGTACTTGTACGTAGCTCCGGCTCCACCATTGCACAAATGCATGATCGCGTGCTATTTGCAGGGACCTCGTGGGTTATATTAACATGGGCTCAAATAGGCATGCTATTGAAATTGTGTCTTTATCGATATCACGGCGTTCTCCAATGGGTCAGCATGAATATCTCAATTGCGGAGTCGTTGTCAGAAAGTTCTCACGAAGACGAGTATATGGACAGAGCCGGAGGCTCTAGATGACGGGATCTGAGGGATTCGAGATCTGATCCTTCAGCTGCACAGTAACCCTAACTGCAAGTCATGCTTCTCAGACCCAGATTCGCAGGACCAGGCGAAGCCCAGGGTGGCAATCGCCGGGGGTTTGTATTGTACTCGTACGATAATCATTCGTTGTGTGCATGTGCGTTTTCTGCATTCCAATCAAAATGTGATGCAACGGTGTAGACACTCGAGAAAGACTTGACATGGGTGACGAAGGGGGAAAAACGGTGAATTGGGTTGAGGATGAAGCACTGGAAGCGAAAGTCGATGAAGCCAGCGCAGGGAGGCGGCAACGGCCGAGCTGTCTGATTGGCTGCACCCCTGACCCAATCTTGGCTCTTCATTTCCGAAACTGCACCAGATCAGCGCCAACAGAGCCACTTCCAACTCTGCGCCCTACTCCTCAACTGGGGTGACTTTCACAGTGCGTCAAAAACCTCCGAGCACATCATTTCAAGCTCAATTTCATATTTGTTTACCTCGTACTACTGGCTCTGCTACGCTCCTCTGGGGTGCGGGTGGCAAGCAGGATGTCACGGACGTTGCAACCGCGGACGGTGAACTAAACCAGGCACTAAGCGAACCAGCAATCAAAGAGTTCACGGAATGCGGCGGCTCGGATCTACCTCCTGCGCTACTCGAACGAATAGACCTCGATGTTATGGCCCAGTTGGGCTGCTGGATCAACGATGCGATCTCAGGTGTAAACAATATTGACAAGGACTGGAATCGACACTCACACACCGCGGACCACCGTAGGTGAAAGTATCTCGGTTGGGACAGAGGCGAGAAATTACGCGAAACCAGCTGCTTTCCGAGTTGGTTTCCCAATGAACCCTGGCTGGTAAACAGGCACACAAGAGACAACAGAGGCGAATTAGTCGTGTGATGATGTCGGTCACTGGACCAGTCGGATCTACCAGTACCCAATTCCCAATTACAATCTCTACAAATCGAAGTCAGACGTGTCACCAGCCCTCATGTCCTGTCAGTGTCAGAATGGGATTTGTTGTCGGACAAACAACATCGAGAAGGAACAATATGGTAGGGGCCAGGGAATACTCGTACGTACGACTGTGTGCCTCTACCCAACAGGCAAACTTGTTATGGTGGGTGCCCGCCCACGAGACAATGTCCAAGCTGAGTGGAGGAGGTTGCCACTTTTCGCCGCCACAATCTCGGCTGAAGTTGGATTGGAGCCAATGGCGCAGACAAAAGTCTTGATGAGGCTGATCTAAAAACGCCATGTGGACTCCGCTATACAACCACCACCGAGCCAAAACAGACAAGACCAAACAGACCCGCCGCTACCCCTGATGTCCGCGAGCATGCTATCTTCCACCCACCCTCAATCCACTCCGTCGTCGTCGTCCACTCAGTTACCACCGGGGTCAACATCAACGCTAAAATGATACCTTAATTTCCCTTTTGTTAGGTGTCATGGGCCTCCCGCGCCCATATATGAAAGAACCTTCTTCGCACTCACAACTTCTTTTTCCTTCCTCCATCCTACGATCAAAACTCCAACTTACAGTCGCTCGTTCAGCAGCTCGAAAGCCGGTCTTTGTGCCACCCACACTCGTTTCCAACGAACCCCCCAAATTCCAACCCCCCAAATTTCAATACCTAGTTTTCTAATCCAGAAACTACCACTCCGTCAAAATGAAGGTCACCGCATCCATCATTGCTGTTGCAGCTCTCGCTTCCAGCGCCTCTGCTGGTGTTGCCAGCTCCTGGGCCGACTGGTCGAGCACAACCACCACGACCACGACCACTACCACCACGGTCCCTGTCGCTGCCGAAACCACCCACACGTGGGCTGACTGGACTTCCACCACCACCACAACCACCACCACGACCAAGGTTCCCGTTGCGCCTGAGAGCACCCACACCTGGGGCGACTGGACCACCAGCTCTGCTCCTGTTTCCTATACCACGACCGTTGTAGGTGCCATCACGACCTACTGCCCATATGCTACCAAATTCACGCACGCTGGCAAGACCTACGAAGTCACATCTGCCACGACCCTTACTATCACTGACTGCCCGTGCACCATTTCTGTTCCTGTCTACACCACGACCTCCACCTCCTGCAGGTAAAGATTGAAACCTAAGCTGACTTTTCAAATTTCCAGGCTGATACAAGCAGTTCCGTCGCCGCCGAGTCCACCGGCACCTGGGGTGACTGGTCCTCGGTCCCGGTTGAGGTCAGCACCTCGACCCCCGTTGCCCCGGCCAGCACCACCAGCGCCGCTTGGTCCAGCTATGCGCCATCCAGCGTCGCCCCCGCTGTTGCCACCTACACTGGTGCTGCCAACGCCCTCGTTGCCAACGTTGGCGCTGGTCTTGCTGGTGTTGGCGCCATTGCCGCTTTCCTCCTGTAAGCGGGGAAAGCATCTCGGGTCTTGACTCGCGATCGTTGACGGGCTTCCTACGCGTTCGACTCGGAAGAAGCCAGTCAGTTCTGCAGTCATGACTTTGCGTTTTAACTTCTTAGCGCTGAGACTCAGGCAAGGAACAGCGGCTAGCCTGCTCGACTGCAGCGTATGCGCGTCACGGCATGAACATTGAGCGGTCACGACAAGTTTGGGCAAATGCGTGTATACCAGCAGCGGGCGCCTGGGACATAGAGTTTTGTTGGCTAGTCGTTGGAGTGGTGTGATGGACAACTTGTACAGTTAGAAGGTACAATGAGATATCGCACCCCTCACCCTGGGTGCTGGTCATTTAATGAATGGAAGTTTTCTGGATAGCGTGTTTCTTGTTTTGGGCCTTGTTGATTTACAGAGCAGCAGGACGATCCCTGCATGGTGTACTCTTCGTGCAGTTAGCCAGCAATACAAACAAGGAAAAGTTACCAACAGAACACGTGGAAACAAACGGACAAGTCTATTGATGCTCTTAGCGTGTCCAAATGCCGAAGTCGCTTGGGGGGACGATATAGGAAGCCGATACTCGGTGCTTGTACCTCGTAGAGATGTGAGACAGCACCAGACAGCTCTCCCTCCTTGAGCGTCTCTCGGGTTTGTCTCGGGGGCTGATCAATTGCCTTTCCACCATTTGACTCCCAACCACTTCCATTTGACCATCCTGGGCGGTCTGCAATTCCGCGAGCCTCTTGGTCCCTGTAGCGCGTCTCTCCAGCATGCAACCCACCCCCCGCAAAGTCGGCGACGATCGAATGATGTCTGTTCCCCCAACCCAAGTCCGACTCCGCTGGACCGATCCCCTTCGCCCCGTCGTTCCAAGCGACCAGAATTCTTTCTGATGGAATGCTTCCGGAGCTGGCTCGGTCATTTCCATCTTGTGCTGCAGAAGAGCTACAGTTGATACCAGCCCGTTGAGAGCAAAACCTCAACTGGATCGCGGTGAGAATACCAGGCAAACCCGAGCCTCGCTTGGTGCTTTCGATCAGTCGTCCATGCTTTGTCCATAGACAGACTTATATGTTTCTACGGCCTCGCGCTCTGTCTTGATCATTCTCTAGCCTCGAGGCTCCTTGCCGTCCGAATCCCAACCCTGCTCTGTCCTGCGTCTGACCTGTACAACATCTGCGCCTTCTCATTGTAATCATTGCCAACTTGGAGAGAGTGAAGTGTTCTACACTTCGTCCTGCACATCATGTCCCCAAATAACACGGTCCAAGATGCGGTACAGAATGCTTCATTATCCGACCCAGAAGGGTTCTGGGACAGGCATGCTAAAGAGTTACACTGGCATAAACCATACAGCGCGGTCCTGCGCAGGCAACCCAAGAACCTGAAGGAGGGAATCACGCATCCACACTGGTCATGGTTCCCTGACGGAGAGATCAGCACCACGTACAATTGCATAGACCGCCATGTCAAGGCTGGCAATGGCGACAAGATTGCCATGATCTGGGACAGTCCCGTGAGTGGGTCGAAAGAGAAGTACACATACAGTCAGATGTTGGACGAGGTGGAGATTCTCGCAGGTGTTCTCCGAGAAGAAGGGGTCAAGAAGGGAGATGTCGTGCTGGTCTACATGCCGATGATACCAGCCGCCATCTTTGGCATGCTCGCCGCCGTTCGCCTGGGTGCCATGCATGCAGTCGTCTTTGGAGGGTTTGCCGCTACCAGTCTGGCGCAGAGGATCGAAGCTGCCCAACCCAAGGTCATTTTGACAGCCAGCTGTGCCATCGAAGGGACCAAGGGCCCTCTGGAATACAGGCCATTCGTCGAAAGCGCGATTGAGCAAAGCAGTTGGAAGCCGAGCAAAACCATCATCTGGCAGCGAGACATCAGGAGATGGGATCCTGTGAGAAAAGATGAGGGGCAGAGAAACTGGCAACGTCTCGTCAAGAGTGCCCGAAATAGAGGCATCAGAGCCGAGGCGGTCCCCGTCAAGAGCACAGACGGATTGTACATTATTTATACCAGTGGCACCACCGGTTTGCCCAAGGGCGTTCTCCGCGAAGCAGGCGGACATGCAGTGGGCCTCAATCTCAGCATCAAATACCTCTTCGACGTCAAGGGCCCTGGCGACGTCATCTTCACCGGCAGTGATATCGGGTGGGTGGTGGGACATTCGTACATTGTCTATGCACCTCTCCTGGCGGGGGCAACCACCGTTCTCTACGAAGGCAAGCCCATTGGGACGCCCGATGCAGGCGCATTTTGGCGCATGATTGACGAGCACAAGGTTACAGCACTGTTCACAGCTCCGACTGCACTCAGGGCTATCCGGAAAGAGGATCCTGAAGACAAATTCTTCAAAGAACTTGGCGAGAAGGGCCGGCTGAGGCACTGGCGGGCACTGTTCCTTGCCGGAGAGAGATCCGAACCGGCCATCATCACACATTATCAAGAGTTGCTAAGCAGATACGCTGCTCCAGACGCGAGGGTGATTGATCACTGGTGGTCCAGCGAAAGCGGCAGTCCCATGACCGGCTTGGCCTTGCGCCCGGCCATTGGATTTGATCATCACAGTCGCGAAGAGCACAAGGCATTGGCCATCAAGCCCGGCAGTGCCGGTAAGCCGATGCCCGGATTCGACGTGCGCATAGTCGACGACGAGGGAAATGAAGTCGAACAAGGCAAGATGGGAAATATTGTGCTCGCAATGCCTTTGGCTCCTACCGGATTCACCACGCTATTCAATGATGATGAAAGGTTTTACAAGGGCTACTTGAGACGATTTAATGCGAAGTGGGTGGACACTGGAGATGCTGGGATGATTGACCAGGATGGATATTTGCACGTCATGTCGAGAAGTGACGATATCATCAATGTGGCCGCCCATCGGTTCAGTACTGGTACAGTCTCGCACCCTGTCAATATGATGGAAACTGAATGCTGACCCGTTTTTGATGAACAGGTGCTATCGAACAAGCCATCACATCGCACCCTGGTGTTGCCGAAGCATGCGTTGTCGGCGTCCCCGATGCTATGAAGGGACACTTGCCGTTTGCCTTTGTCATTCCTTCTGCCGCCACTCCCTCCGACCTGCCCGCGACGCCTTCCAAGGAGTTTTTCACCGGCATCAACAATCTCGTACGAAACCAGATCGGCGCCATTGCCTCATTGGGTGGTATCGTCCAAGGCAAAGGGATGATTCCCAAGACACGGAGCGGAAAGACTCTACGGCGTGTCTTGAGAGAACTGGTGGAGAATGCCGTCGAGGGGAAATATGACAAGGAAGTCAATGTTCCTGCGACAGTGGAGGACAAGGAGGTTGTTGAGGTGGCGAGGCAAAAGGTCAAGGAGTGGTTTGAGGAGCGGAAGAAGCAACAAGGAACGACCAAAGCCAAGTTGTAGGTTTCACGAACTGGACTGCTCTGTTGGGAAGCGAGTGCACATATTCCATTTTGCGGGTTCTTTTTCTGGACATCTGGGTATCTATTTGACCTGCTCTCAAAGGCCTACATAGGTTGATGTAACATGCGCCTCGAGGTGTATTATGTATCAGTCAAGCTCGTCGGCGGTGTCCCATATGTTATACCCATAACCCTACCTACAGTCGCGAGAAGAGGACAGGTAGTTTCCGGGACATCTAGCTTAGTATTCCATATTGAAAGGGAGGTTGAAGAAGGCCCTCTATTTGTGGAGCACGAGGTTAGACTCTAATTCGCCCGCCAAACCAGCCTATCAACGCCCGCACAATAAAAGAAAGGTATATATATAACATGCCACAAATTCTGTCATTAAAGCCCTGGTGGCACAATTGGTCAGCGCGGTAGGTCCTGCCGTTGTCTTTGGGGTTTGACTATGGTTCTAATTATGATTTAGTGAGACTTTTAAAGCTACATCTGAAGCTATGACTATCTCAAGGTTGAGAGTTCGAGCCTCTCCCAGGGCGTTTTCAGCAACGTTCTTTCTTCGGATTTTTTGTTTTATTTTTGATCCTCCTCACTTCTACTTTTGCCTAGGATGCTAAAGTCTGGGGTTTTGGGTTATTTTTGCAATAGTTGACTTGATTATGTGACTCGTGGTAATTCCATCTCTCCTCTTCTGAATAGTGACTACCTTACCTGCTCTTTTCGGCCTCTACACTTCAGCATATCGCCCAGACTTGACTTAAAGCATGGGATTTGACCCTAAAACAGAGCCGTCGCTCGGATAATGGCTTCAGATACGCTGCAAGATGCTCACCAGGAATGGAAAACTGTGCCAGAATATTCACAGTCTTGTAGCCTTTCGACTGACCGATTTCAACAAGTCACAGATCTGCTGTTGGAAAACCCCAATCTGAACTCAACTCACCTCTTCCGGGCCGACATCTTGTACGACAGTGCACACCGGCTGAAGACAGTTTTGGAAAAGGAGAGATTCTGTCAGCACCCTGGGAGAGGACCGAGCGATGAAGACGAAGAACGGGCCGCAGACGAAGATGATCCTGAACGCACATCTTCAGCACCAGTCTTCGAGGGGGCAACACTGCAACGAAAGGTCCTGAGGAAACTCATCCCTCGAAAGCCCCAGCTGGATCGTCCACTTGACCAGTGGTGCTATATCTACAGCCTCGACCAGCGAACAGGGGAGGAGAGTTCGGGGTGCATTGTCGTTTACGATCCGCAAGTAGATGCTGAGGCGGACATGCCATGGTATCATCCACCGGTCAAGTCTCTGGCATATTTCCACAAAGAAAAGGGGACTCAGACGACGCTGTCTGTTCATTTCCTTCCTTTCCCAACCACTCCTGACCCATTGCCACCCCGAACACATCGAACGTTCGTCTCACTGCTCCAGACGTTCCTCAGACTCGCGAAGAATCCTACGGCAGAACGAGCCATCACTGAAAGCGGCCAGAGAATGCCAGATGGGAAAGACTCGACAGGCTTGTCTCTCGCTCCATCGGCCCTCAAAGATACGATCCTTCCCCAGCACATCGTGCAAGACACATACACACGCCTGAAAGAGCAGTATGCTGGAGATCTCATTTCACAATGGGCGGAACAGACAGAACCGTCGAAGCACGTATTCGAAGACCTCGCCATTGCCGCCTTTGTCATTGAGCTCTGGAAGCAAATGTACCCGCAAGCACACACATTCCCGGGGTTTGTCGACATTGCATGCGGAAACGGTGTTCTGACGTACGTGCTCGTCAAGGAGGGATACCAGGGCCGTGGCTTTGATGCTCGAAGACGGAAGACGTGGGACGTTCTCGAGATGGACAACTACCTCGACGAGATGCTGTGCATCCCACAGCCGTTCCTAGACCACCTCAACGCCGAAGACATCGACGGGTTTCAAGAAGCAGGCGGCAGGATTCACAACGGGGTCTTCGAAGCCGGCACCTTCATCATTTCCAACCACGCCGACGAGCTCACCCCCTGGACGCCTCTTCTCGCCACACTGTCGTCTCCAAACTCTCCGCTACCCTTCCTAGCCATTCCATGTTGCTCGCATGCCCTGAGTGGCGCCAAACACCGCTACACACCCAAGGATGCCACATTCGCATCATCGTCATCCGCTACTACCACGAGTGCTACCAGAAGTAACAACAACCACACCGAAGAGCAGCCTGCCAGCGGTGACCTCAAGGCCCTCCGAGCGGCCAAGGCCAAAGCAGCGAACCACACCGACGACACATCCATGTATGCGTGTTTGACGAAGAAACTCGTCTCGCTGGCCCGGGAGGTCGGCATCGACGTCGAGTTGACACTGATGCGGATTCCGAGCACGCGCAACATCGGAGTCGTCGGGAACAGGCGGGGAGCTTCCCCTACTACTGCCACTCGTTCATCTACCTCTGCTGGTGCGACGACTTACGCAGCTGCGGC
Organism: Fonsecaea nubica; assembly: GCF_001646965.1. Classification (NCBI taxonomy): domain Eukaryota; kingdom Fungi; phylum Ascomycota; class Eurotiomycetes; order Chaetothyriales; family Herpotrichiellaceae; genus Fonsecaea; species Fonsecaea nubica. The sequence continues at coordinate 62,342 of NW_019173780.1, read as the reverse complement.
GCATCCCGGAGTAGATGCGACGAGTGTGAACCACGTAGACCCCGCGGTGGCGGCCGACGCCAACGCGAGTCTCGTACAAAGGACGCTCCAGGCCCTGCTGCACCGCGAGTGTGCCGTCTCAGGAGGCATAGCAGCCGCCGCGACGTGTTGGGTCGACCGGGCGCGCAAACTCCAGACTGGGCAGGGAAGAGGCAAAGTCAACCACCGCGGGCGACAACCCTGTGCAACTGGAACGTGATCATGAGATAAATCAAGCGTTCGCAGTGGCGGCCATCATACACACATACAACAAGCAAGCAGTTGAGCCACACCCAGATGCTGCACGCCAGAACAAGTTCAGAGCCGCAAAACATCGGTCCTTGGACGATGAACGAGCATATCTCATCTGGATATACAAACTACCGCCGTGTCTAGAGACTACCGCTCCTCGAAAAACTCCTCGAGGCGACATGGCTGCCGTCTCCGTCTACGTACACTTCCTCCTCCTCTTCCTCCTCCTCGACATTAGGCAACGCCACATTAAACAGCCCCTCGGCCCATTCGGCAAAGGTATCGAGATCCCACACTGCATTCTCTGGGCTCTTTCCCTTGCGAGAGATGGGTGTTGCCGCCGTCGCTGCTGCGCCGTTGACCTTGCCATTTCGTGTGCCGGCCTTCCCAGCGGACTGAGTGGTGTATGCGTCGAAGAACACCTCGTAGATCTGCACGACCTGGTCCTCCACAGCAGCGACCAAGGTCTCTCTCGTGCGATGGTCGTCCAAGTACTGTTCCAGCTTGGCTCTCAGGATCGGAATCTCCTTCTCAATCCTCGTCCGAGTCTTCTCTACCGCCTCGGCCAGCACGCCCTCCCGCTCGGCCTTTTTAGGCCCCAACTTCTCCAAGTCCTTGGGCAGATCTTTGCACATGTCCGCAGCAAACCCTGCCGTGAACTCGTTGATGGCCGTCCTCAACTGGCCGTCAAGTTCGACTTTCGCATCCAGCATGTTTTCCACTACACGAGGCAGCAATCCGCCAGAGCTGAACAGTTTCATCCAACTTGAAGGGTTGAACAGGCCACCCCGTTCGCGGATTTCCCAGAATGTGGATGCCACGCCTGAAAAGTCAAAGCTCACGTCCGGGGTAACGTATTCGATGTCGAACGCCACTATCTGGGATTTCAAAAGTAAGAGGTGCTTCAGGAGGAAAAGCCTTCCATCGACAGGCGAGGACTTGGTAGATATGAGTTGGGACGCCGTCACGAGAGATAGGGTGGTCTGGTGTACAATTTGGTGCGCCAAGTCGTCAAACACGGACGAGTTTACCAGCCGGTAGATGCGGGACAGGAGGCGGAGAGATCTTGAGAGTGTGGGATAGCAGTGTTTCAGAGCAGACCGGCGCGACGAGGCAAGTGACCAGCTGAAGCTACCTTCTTCGCCAGAATCGTCGTCCAAGTCGTTGGTGGTGGGTGTTTTGGGCAAAGGCGTCAGAGCGTCCCGGGACGAGCGGCGCCCAGAAAGCATGACGGTGGCCGACACAGGCGGCGCGGAGGTGAGACGAGGGTAGTCCAGGTCTTCAGGTTTGGGTTTGAACATTTCAATTTCTTCACGGAGAATCGCCAGCGCGCGGAAAACAAGGCGGGTTTGTGCATCCTCCAGCGCCGGCTGGATGAGCGCAGAGAAGTCGAGCTGATTCAGATCTGTGGGCCCGTCTTCTTCCTCGTCGTGAAGATAGCGAGTTTGAAGCAGCGTGACCAGTGAGCAAAGCTTAGAGAGCTTGTTCTCATGAATGATCCGAGGTCGAAGATGATCGTACAGTGGTTCACAAATCGACTCGAGGAAATCGTAGAGCCCTCGATAGCCGTGGAACCACTCTGACCACAGCTCGAACTCGTCAAGACATATGCCCCGGATGTAGCCGATACTGGCCCGTGCAAATTGTACCAAGTCCTTGGAGCTGGGTATCTGAGCCGTCTCGGTGAGGCGCTTCTGGACGATGGGTAGAATCAATCTCCCTCGACAGGCAGCGAAGCTGGAGTGCAACTCGTTCATTAGGCTCTGGTATTCCCCTTCTGTGCCTGGATCTGCGTCCGCGGGCGGGTTGGCACGCTTCTGAATCTCCAGGCCGAGTTCCTTCATCTCGGCCGCTCCCACCCGGAATTTGGCATAGAGGAGCGCGGACATGGTGGTGTCGTTGAGCTGTTTCGCTGCAATGCGGCCGGCAACTTCAGTAGTCGTCTCCCGCACTGCCGCCATGAACGTGTTGCGCACCAGCGTCAATGCCCGGGTGAGCAACAGCCTGTAGCGTGACCGATAGGTTTCCGCTTCCTTATGTGACGGGTGCGTCTGCATGTAGTCTAGACATTCGTCCAGGGTGACCAGCATGTCTGAAAAGTCCTTGGTGCCAACGAAGCTACCAGCCTGCGGTGCATTGAGACGACGGGTGATTCGTTCGAGCGGCTCATAATAGCGCAGGTTCTCGGCGATTTGTTGCGCCACAACTTCACTTTTACGCTGCTCATCGAGGATAGAGGCAGACTGGGCCTGGAAGGACTGTGTTTGAGCGCTGACGGCCTTGAAGGAAGCAGAGATGGAAGAAAGCTCGTCGAGCGTGGCAGCGGTGGAGGCGAGGAGGGTCTCGAGGTGAGCGCTGGCAGCGTCAAGTTGGTCGAGATATTGCCTGTCCTGATGTTCAGCGAGAAAAACACGACATATAGTGGTTTCCGAAGACGCACTGGTAGTCATCGAGACTTGCGTCCAACAGGACGTCGTCTATATCTCCGGCTAACTTGAACAGCTCGAGTTCTGTTTCTGCGCTCTCGAGTTGTGCTAGAGTGGCATCATCCTCGGCGTTCGGGATTTCTCCTTCTTCCAAAGTCATGGCAGTGACCTAGGTTGGTGACGGACTGCTAATTCCTTAGACGAGTCTCATAAGACTGGCCATGCGGGAATGGTGTTGGCCTTTTCATTGCCTGTGGACCATGGTGTACAAACTGAATGGCCTGTTCGAGGTGAGGGCGGAGAATGATAGCACGAGGCTGAACAAAAATGGACCAATGATATTCCTTGGGATTTGGACGAGGCTGTGGTCAACGGTCAATGACGCACACCATTTCCGAATACGAGCCCTGCTACCATCTGGTTCATTCTGACTATCTACAAATCTACAGCAGAACAACTATATCTCGATCATGTGAGATATAGTGTACGCACAGCCGTCATCAAAGAACAGCCATGTCCTCGAGAACTCTGCCAGCTGCCGCCGCGCGCACCTTCACTCGACCACGGCGGGTCACGCTCTCTCAGTTGAAGTCTCGTGCTCCGTTCTCGAGGGCGGAACGCTTCTCCCAAAAGGCCACACGCAATGCCGCTACTCACCAAGCATGGAAGCGACCCTCCGCTGCTATCTTTGCAGCGGCAGCCACGGTGGCTCTAGTCTATACAACAACGACCCAGATGCACGCTGTGCAGGCAGAAGCTCCACCCCCCGAGACCCAGGAGGTCGTGATCGAAACATCCAAGAAGAGAAAGGGCGTTTCAAAGGAAGAGAATAGGGACCTCATCAGCTCCCAGCATCTCCAAGTCAAGAAGAGTTGGGAGAACCCTGGCGTGTATGCGTGGGGGTCGAATACCGGTCGAGTCGTGGCCCCAGATTCAGATGAAACATACATCAAGACACCGCGGAGATTGAGCTGGTTCGACGATGTCCTGCTTCGAGATCTGAAGATTGACCGTAATTTCGGCGCAGCCGTCCTGGAGAATGGAGATTTGGTACAATGGGGCATCGAATACTCGGAGGACATACGACAACCAACAGTTACACTGAAGGGGAAGAATCTGACCTCCATTGCGATATCAAGAGATCGTATCATCGGGCTGAGCAAGAACGGAACCGTATATTCTATACCAGTGTCCAAACTGGATCAGGAGCGCGGACACAAACAAACCGATAGTTCTTGGATCCCGTTCTGGAGTTCAACCCCGACGATCAGCTACAGGAAGCTCGAGCCCAAGAATCTGAGAGTTGGAGAGCGGGTCGTTGCCATCAGCGGTGGCCTTGAGCATGTTCTTTTGCTCACCAATTCAGGACGAGTCTTCTCTGCCGCCTCAGGAACCGAGGACTTTCCGAGTCGTGGACAGCTGGGCGTCCCAGGAGTGACATGGCTCACGCGTCCTGAAGGCCGCTACGACATGTGCCACGAACTGACCACACTCAAAGGCTTCGAGATCACTCAACTCGCTTCCGGAGATCACCACTCTCTTGTGCTCGACAAAGAGGGTCGCGTCTTTGCATTCGGTGATAACTCTTCCGGCCAACTTGGTTTCGACTTCAACCCGGAAGCTCCTTTCGTCGACACGCCTTCTCTCCTCCCCACTACTCGTCTGTACCAAGGTACGAACCAATCGTCCAAGGTCACTTCAATCGCGGCTGGTGGTTCCAACAGCTTCTTTACCATTGACGCTACGCGCATCGCAGGCCCGGAGGAAGACCCCAGCTCTATCTCAACTCTGGGCAAGATCACCGCCGACACATGGGCATGTGGCACGGGCATCAAGGGGACTTTGGGCAATGGAAAATGGACCCATATCCAAGGTACACCAACCCGTATTCCGTCCTTGTCGGGCCTCTTTGAGTATGATGAAAAGACCCGAAAGGTGGTTCCGATCCGAATGTCCCAGATTTCCGTTGGGAGCACCCATGCCTCAGCAGTGCTCGACAACGTAACCTACCTAGATGCTTCGGAGAAGTCTTCAGAGGACGACACCAACTGGGGCTCCGATGTGCTCTGGTGGGGAGGAAACGAATTCTATCAGCTGGGCACAGGCAAGAGGAACAATGTGCCGCTCCCGACGTATATCCGGCCGTTGGACATGGCTAGTGAGGCAGAGATGGGAAGAAAGGAGGAGCACAGATTGCATTTGACACCTATGCATGCTGTACAGCTGAAGACTAATGGGAGGAAAGTGAGAATGGAGCAGCGTGTGGTGTGCGGCAGGAATGTGACGGCTGTTTACTCGGCTGTGTGAGAGTTGCTACATCTCGCGATGTCTGTGTATATGTGTTGCATGGAGATGTTTCCAACGCCTTGCTGTGGTGTCCCACGAGGTGCTTCAACGGACATTGACGTCTCAATCCACCCAGTCCGACTCTCTCTCTCTCTCTCTCTCTCTCCCCTCTTCGGGTACTACGATGCCCCTTCACGAGAATGTCTTATATAGCTAGCCAATCTGTTTGGTTTGACACGCTTTTGGAACGACCGATCTGCAATCTGTTAGGACATTTGTTGGACATTCGGAATAAGGCGCTGTGGTGCGCGAAGCACCGTCGGCTAGTCTGACGCTTGAGAGAGAAGGCTGATGCTAGAAGGGCAGAACCGTGGTTTCCTATGATGCTCTCTTCGTTACCTCGTCTCCTCGTCTCCTCTGGCTTTATCGCGACGCACCGTCGAGAAAGGTTCGGATTGATGTCGTCGAACGCGCCATGCTGCCTGTGTAGACGACGAACGATGGGTTGAAGAGTGATTCGGGACAGATAAAGGACTTGTGGTCAATTATGATTCTTTCCAGCAATCAGCCACACTTGTCTCCGCTGTATGTACCACCAGGGCAAGCATATGTCCACGCCACCTTGTTTGAACCATCGTGTCTTTGACTCCGGTTCCAATAGAATGCCCTCAATCAGTCATACTCTTCATCTCATCTAATATGCATGCACGTCGATTCATCTTTCCGTGAATACGGCCCATCCCATACGCCAAACACCTTGCTGTCGGATTCGAAACCAGTGCACCTTGATTCCACGTGGCTCTAATGAACCATGACCTCCGGTTTGGCCTCTGTCACTTTACTTTCGCCATTCGCTTGTGCCGAAGTCGTGTTGGAGGCAGCAGTGGGTTTCTCATCGCCCTCACCCATCTCCGCATCTTCACCTTCTGCACCCTCCTCATCTTCTTCGTCGTCTTCGCTCTCACTGCTTTCCTCCTCAAGATCTTCACTTTCAGCCTCGCTGGCTTCTTCCTCCTCGTCTTTGACTTTGTGACTGTCTGTCATTTCTTGGTCCGCATTCGTCGTGTCTTCTCGAGCCATCTTTGCTTCGGTCTCTTCCAGTTCTTTCTCTAGAGCTGCTTGCAGCTCTGCTTCTTCTGCACCATAGTTGGCTCCATCGTCGTCAAGCGTGTCAGCTTCAGGCTGCTCGGGAGGATACTCGGCTGGAGCAGATTCTTCAGAGTCCCTGTTGGCAGATTTTAGTTAGGGTACGAACCTGCAGCCCGAGGGAGTTTACTTACCACTTGATCGCGAATCTGGTGACCCTGGGTTTTTCTGCAAGCACATTGCGGCGGATCTTTTCAATCACCGGCTTAGCAGGTGGATCGGCATTCAATATCTCGTCATCGTATTCGTTGTTGACGTAGTAACCGACGCGCACGAACTCTCTTCCATCATAGGAGCAGGTCAGGAGGATCACTGTCACGCCGAGGATTTCAGATGGTGGCAGGCGAGATAGGTTCGGAGGATCAGCTTCGAAGATAAATTTGTTGACTCCGATAGGAATGGGTCCCACAAGGAGAGAGTCAAGCTCTTGATCGTGTTCTGCGGACGTAGCAGAGCCGACATAGGTGAGTTTCCACTCTAGGTCTATGATATATAGATAGTCGTCAGTCAATCTGAAATGAAGAAAGGAGTTCTCCCAAGATGAGTTTACCTTCACGAAGTTGCTCAAGACATTCGAACGTAATTTCAAATTCATAGGGTGCGGTGAATGGCGCAGGATTGTTCAGGACTTTGACGCCCAACAGGGAAACCACCGACATGATTGCGACAAGCGCGACAGACGTGCTTTGGTGGGTGTGTCGAATTCAGCGCGCCCAATGATGTGCTGATGATGGTCTGGAATAGCACTTTGTAGAATGTTTGACTGCGTAATGGAGTTGTGGAAGAGTTGTTTGCGAGAACTGAATCCAAGAGCGCGAAAGTGCCATGGCCGCGTTAAAAGTCGCGTCGTCGGCTTTAAATTAAATGCAGCCTGCCCGCAATCAACTACAATGGCAGGTTAGCCGAACAATGTTAAGTTCTTCCGCCGAGGGTTTGCAAGTGACAAATTCCAACCACAAGGGCATGCGCCGTCAATCACTGTGTCACCGGCAGTAACAATCTAGGCTTTGCGTGAAGTGAAACGAATTCCATCAACGAAGGACCCTTTTTCGTTTCGTGACCGTCTCTGCCAACTATCCGAGTCGACAACAAGGATGATGTCCGCTTTCAAAAGGCTCTTCTAGTTGTTGTTGCGCAAAAGGTGAGTTTACTCCTCGCGTGCCTAGCAGACAATGTATGTTGACGGCTCTAGAGCAGCTTCCCTTCTTCGATCTCACTTTCTTTACCGACCACAGAGAGTAGGCGGGGCGTTATGGCAAATTCAGCTACAGGATCGCCGTCACCATCGTCTGAGACGGCGCTGTCATCATACTTCAACGGTACTGCGGCTGCCTCCGACCAGCCAGGCGCAAGTGCTGCACAGTTATCGCAACCCTTCGCTCCCTCAGAGCAGAGTCCTGTCGATAATCAGCGTGATCCAATATTATCTCCAACTCAATCCGCTCTTCATCCTCTCCCCACCAAACCTGTCAGCCAGCTCTCTTCTCAATCCGCCACCCCGGCCATGACTCAGTCTTCTACACCCGCGCCTGCGCAGTCCAAACCCCGCATTGTGGGTGGTTTTGAAGTTGATGATGATCCTGAAGATGAGGAAGGGACACAAGACGGAAAGGATGAGGTTGATGTCTACGATCCGTCCGTCGGGCTAGACTTCGACGTCTCGACACCTGTTCCTCCCCTTGCAAATCAAAACTCCAATCCCCTTAATAGAGCTTCCCAGTCACCAGAACAAGAAAATGGAATCACTCCTGTTCCTGTCCAGGCCACTGGTAGTCCTGCTGACGCTGACCTTTCTTCTTCCACTACTCTTCCTTCTGGTGCCAGTGTTGATGTGCGTGCTGCCACTGCCACACCTTCTCACTCAGCTCCTGATGTTCCGACTCAGAACTCTCCACCCCGCTCGCATGTGAATGCCTCTGTTGCTCCAGGCTTACCCAAGTCTCGACTAGCTCATGATGTGGTTGGTATTCTGGAAGATCGCATCAAGGATGACCCTCGTGGTGACATTGATGCATATCTTGAACTAATCGACGAATTGAAGAGTCGAAACAAGCAAGAAGATGTCCGTCGAGTGTACGAGCAATATCTCAAAGTCTTTCCCCTGGCCGTACGTGCTTGTTCTCTTTCGTATTGGTTTGCCGTGCACTAATGGATTCCAGGCCGAACAATGGTGTGCATATGTGAAGTGGGAAGAGGAGCAAGATCGAATGCGGGCGATGGAAACCCTCTTCAACCGATCGTTGCTTGATGTGCTTGATGTGCAACTCTGGACTCTGTACATCAACTATATCCGCCGACGGAACAGCATGCAAACTGGCGATATCACTCGCTCGTACACCATCATCAACGATTCCTTCACCTTTGCACTCAAGACTATCGGAATGGACAAGGACTCGGGCCAATTATGGCAGGACTATATTAACTTCCTCAAGACTGGCCCGGGAATCGTTGGGGGCAGTGGTTGGCAAGATGGGGCAAAAGTCGACGCTTTGCGAGAGGCATACCAAAAAGCAATTGCTGTTCCTACCGCAGCAACCATGCCCCTCTGGAAAGAATATGATGCGTTTGAGACAGGGCTGAACAAGATCAACGTTCGTTGAAATGGCACCCCCATGGCTCAGGAACTCTGCTAAAATCTCTCTAGGGTCGGAAATATCTTCAAGAGAAGTCTCCCGTCTACATGACCGCCAGGACGGCCTTCACCCAGCTGCAGAATTTGACCAAGGAGCTGAAAAGGACCTCGAGACCGCAACTGCCACCCGCACCTGGGTTTGAGGGTCATGCCGAGTATATGCATCAAGTCAGTCTGTGGAAGCAGTGGATTGAATGGGAAAAAGACGATAACCTTGTTCTCAAAGACGAAGACCCTGCTCTGTACAAGAACCGGATTTTGTTCACATACAAACAAGCACTCATGGCCTTGGAATTCTGGCCTGAGATGTGGTATGATGCCGTGGAATTCTGTTTCAGCAACGGCCTTGACGCCGAAGGCACCAAGCTCCTCAACCAAGGAATTACGGCCAACCCGGAGTCGCCCCTGCTGGCATTCAAACTGGCAGACCGCATCGAGGTATCGACTCAGAATGATGAAAGTGCAGATCCCGGTGCCAAAGAACGGATGAAGAAAATAAGAGAGCCATATGACAAACTGTTGGATGCACTCTACGAATTGATCAAGAAGGTATCGATCCGCGAGAAACAAGACATTCAGAAGGCGGAACTTACGGCTGCTGGCAACGGAGGGGATGGTCTTGGGGACGACGACATCAATGTTTCCAATGTCGCAGCCAAGAAGGCGGCCATGGACAGCCAAATTGAGACGATCAAGAAGAGTGCCCAAGCACAGACCGACGTGCTCAGTCGAATGGTCTCGCATGTCTGGATCGCACTGATGCGAGCGACCCGACGAGTGCAGGGAAAAGGCCTACCGACAGAACGAGGACCTAGTGGCTTCCGTGCTGTCTTTGGCGAGGCGCGCAAGCGAGGCAAGCTCACGAGCGACTTTTACGTTGAATCTGCGCGGATTGAGTGGCAATGCTACCGGGATCCCACGGGCACCAAGATCCTTGACCGTGGGATGAAGCTGTTCCCCGAAGACGACTACCTCCCGCTTCAGTATGTGAAACACCTCTTTGACATCAACGATGTCACGAATGCACGAGCCGTCTTTGAAACCACGGTCAAGAGACTTCTGGGCCACGACGACGCTGAGCATACAGCAAAGGCCAAACCGCTGTTTGCTTTCCTGCACGACTACGAATCCAAGTACGGGGAATTGGCTCAGGTCCAGTCGCTTGAGGAGCGGATGAAGAAGCACTTCCCCGAAGATCCTCAGCTGAAACTCTTCTCTAGCCGGTACAACACCTCGTCTTTTGACACTATGAAGACGTATCCCGTCATCTCGCCACAGCAAGTGAGGCCTCTGCAAAACGTGGTCATGCCCTCTGTGGAGGTATCGGACGTCGTGAACTCTCCCATTCAAAAGGTGATTGACGCCATCACAACCCATTCTCCGAAACGGCCATTCCCAGACGATTTTGAAGATGTTGGTCCACGTAAATTGGCGCGTGGCGAGTCGCCCTTGAAAGGTGCAGCGGGTCGTCGCATGAATCAACAACAGCAGCAACAGCAACAGCAGCGCCAGATCAACCCTCCTGTCGGGATGCCACAGTACCAAGCTCCTCCACCGCTACCGCCAGCAGTTGTTTACCTTCTAAGCATCCTGCCAAGGGCTTCGACGTATGTCGACACCAGGTTCGATGCCGTGAAGATCATGGAGCTTATTCGCGATGTTCGTTTGCCTCCGCCAGGAGCAGTCCCTGCTCAACACAGCCAGACTCCAGCCCCGGCACCCCAGCCAGGTTGGCCTGCGTATCCGCCACATCCACCTGTACCTATCCCGCCACAAGGCTTCGGACCGCCGACTGGTGTAACACAAGGTCCGTACGGAGGAGGTAAGTGGCTGCTATAGTCTCCACTCTCGAAGTCATGTTACTGACAAGGATCCCAGCACCATTCCGATACGCTTAGATACGAGATGGGCACTGTATTGGAGGGTGACGATTGGCGTGGGAGGTCGAGCATGATGTAAAACCAACACTTTATGTTTTCAGCATTTTAGCAGCCTTGGGATCCAAATGAGGGACAGATAGCAAAATGTCCACGCTATCACAGAGTCTCGGACAGGAAAGGTTCATTGATTGGGATCTTGCAATGATCGAAAAAGTCAGCTGCGATTGAGCCAGCATTGGAATCTCAACAAAATAATATCTTGTGTGTTTGGCCTGCTTGTGGTGTTCCCGCTCTTTGTCTGCGTCATCTAACCCGTATCCTGTTTCTTGGTCGCATGCCGTACGATAGGGCAGCTTTGCATGAGCCGTTCTCGACTGTAAGCGGACGGATGCCTGAGGCGAGGGTGTTTGGGCGAGGTGCTTTCAGGGTTTCGTCTGGTGTGTTAGTTCGATCCAATGGACAGGGGAGATTTCGCGGAAGACGAGCAAAGGTCATGCAGACCCATTGGTACGGAAGGCTGCAACCGCAGAGGCTAGGTTGGATGTAGAATGGTCGAATGGTTGAACTGAAAGAGGGGAATTGCCAGCCTCACACTCCTCACCGCCGAGAGGTTTGCAATGACGCTGGCTGGCTCTGGGAGAGAGAGGAGTGAGATGAAGCTGAGAGGCAGTCAGTTCACTTTGGTCTCTTTGGTCTCTTTGGTCTCTTCTCTGCTCACATCTTCACGCTTCTGAGACATTGGCAAGTGACAAGGCCGCGTTGTTGTCTTGTAGAAAAGGAACATGTGATTTTTGGCTACAAATATCTCCTTCTTCTTCTCCTCCCTGCAACCGCTTGTCTCCTTTCTCCATAACCCACCTCATTCATTCTCTTCTTCATCTTGCTTCTTCTTCTCTGTCCTTGTCGTCCTCATTCGTCATTAATCTCATCTTCTTCCCCTATCTCCTCTCCTCTTGAGCAAGTGCAGGATACCTCTCGAGAGGCAGCTTCAGTTGCCTGTCAACACCGTTTCTCACACCCACCAACTTCTCAATCAGGCGCAGGTGAGCCACTGCAGTTTCCTTTCTCATCGCTCGCACCTCTTGCACCTTCCTGCAGCAGTCAGCTTGAATCCGAGACACCGTCCCAAACAAGAAGCTGTACCTGCGCCTTTCATCTCTCATCTTCCCAGTGGTTCGGCTTCTCCTCTGTTCTCTGCCTCACCTATAAAACAAACACCACAACAAACAACGCGCATTCACTTCCTCCTGCAAAACCTCAGTCAGGAACCTTTCCCCCAACATATTGTCGGTCCATCTCATCCATCATCTCTACAAACCCAACAAGTCTTATCTTGTCATCCTCATCTTCTCAGTTTCTCTCTTCTCTCATTGTGATCAACCACCCCCCATTTTAGTCAGGTTGACCTTCATTGTACCCTTCGCAAGCTCAAGCACTGACACCACAACGAACAGCCTAGAGATCTTTGAGTCAACATGTCTGGAGCAGCCCGCAAGCGAGGTGCCGGTCGCGCGACTAGGGGTCAGCAGCCGGCCGAGACCTCTTCTCGTCGTGGCGATCGACTCCAAGTTCCTGGCGGCGGCTTTGATGGGCCTGCTTCTCGAGGAAGCGCCTCTCAGTCTGGTCCCGGTTCTGTAGGTCGCGGGGCCGCCTCCACAGCTCCCTCTGTCGCGTCAGGTGCTGGTAGTCCCAGTGTCTCGCAAGGCGGCCCCGAAGAGCAGTCTCAACCTCGTCGCAGCAGTCAGTCGGGCGGTGCACCTCTGCAAACTCAAGGGCCTGTCGTTCGAGGTGATCCAGCCCAAGACAGACCGTCCAGATTCACGGATCAGATGCGAAATGTCGATCTTCCAGCATCGTTCTACAACATTGATCAGCTTGTAAGTAAATGTCTTTCTTTGTTTGCTCCACTACACCGACTACTGCTTCACCCGCTTGCTATGCACTCTCACCCTTCATTTTGTCAAAGACATTCATCCCCCCATTTCACCGCCTTGCAGAGTGTCGGGCTCTTCAGATCGGCCGTTCAATGTCACTTCCCCCTTTCGACGCTATTCACCCCGTTACTCCCCGTACACTGCGTGTCACCACTCCTGTTTGATCTTCATTGCGGATCCCTTCAATGCCTCTCTTATTGTCTGCATTGTACATTCTCCGGCGATTCACCCACATTGTCTTGCGCAGTGATGCTTCTCATTGAGTCTACAATCCCTTCACACGACATAGATCGGGAGCAGTTCTTGCCCTGGACTATTTATACCCCCTTTCGCCCTTACACCTTGACTTTCTCTTTTCTCATCTCACACATCGTCTTCCATTCCCTGCAAACATGGCGCCTCCTGCTTCCAGAGGCTCTGGTTCTGGTGCAGGTAACCCTGCTCCCTCCTCCCCATCTCGTTTGCCAAGCGGCTCTGGTCCCGGATCGCCATCTCGTCCGCAGAGCAGCCCCTCCCCTACATCTCCATCTCGCCAAAATGGCGGCCCGGGAATTGCTTCCCCATCCCGGCCACAGCGCAACTCTTCTATCTCTTCCTTGGTGTCTGGAGTGCTCCAAATTCCCTACGTCCCCGAAGGATTAGAGCGCTATATGCACCTCGTCCCTGACATTGTCGGGCCTCGTGCTGACTATCACAAACAGTACAGCCTTCCAACCCAATATGCAAAGCGTCCAGGGTACAACCAAACAGGGAAAGCGGTTACGGCCAACCTCAACGCGTTCAAAGTCCAACAGTATCCCACGGTGAAAGTCTTCCAATACGATGTCATCGTCGGCAATGGCCAGGAGAAGCGAGTTATCAACCGCAAAGTCTGGGGTTCACAAGCTCGAAAGAACGCTACTGGGCCGCCCGTCATCTTCGATGGCAATCGTCTCGCGTGGTCCTTGTGTGACTACAACGAAATTCGCCTCATGGTGGATCTCGATCAGGAAGAAGGCCGTCCTTCTCGAGAGGGTAGAAATGCTTTTCGTCTTCTCATCAAGCGTACTCGTTCGCTTGATATCAGTCTCATCCAGCAATTCCTTGACGGCCGGATCCAGATGAACCAGAATGTCGCAGAGTGCATCATTTTCTTGGACCATCTTCTCCGAGAAAGTCCGTCTTCGTCGCCCCAATTCATCCCGATCCGTCGCAGCCTCTTTAGGCGTCAAGGTCAACGTGCCGATCTGGGTGGTGGCATCGAGGTCTGGCGCGGTGTCTACCAGTCGATGCGTCTTGCCGAAGGCAAGAAAATGATCATCAACGTCGATGTCGCCAACACGTGCTTTTGGAAACCGACTACTTTGGCGTCGGCCATTGTCTCCAAGTGGCGAGAGATCAAGGACATCAATGATGTCGCAAATAGAATGGAGCCTTATCAGAACAATGGCCATCGAGAATCCAGCGATTTCCACAAGACTCTGGAGAGAGCCTTCAAGGGGGTCGAGGTCAAGGCTGTTTACAAGGGCAATCCACTCCCTGCAAAGGAGTGGAAGATCTTTCGGTTTGATATCAACAATGCCAACGAGGAGATGCTTGAATGGAAAGACCCGGTCACGAAGACACCCACTGGTGAGATGGTATCCGTGGCGCACTACTTCAAGCGCAAGTACAACATCACCTTGCATCACCCCAGACTCCGCCTGGTAGAGATGACCAAGAAGGGTGTCAAATACCCTATGGAGTTCCTCACCATCCTTGAGGGTCAACGATACGGTGCGAAATTGGATGAGATCCAGACTGCCAACATGATCAAATTTGCCGTCTCGCCCCCGAATGTCCGACTCAATGCCATCAACGAAGGCAAGAGCTGGTTGAACTGGGATGGTGATGACTACTTGAAGAATTACGGACTTCGCATCACCCCGACGCCCATCAAGACTAATGCACGTATCCTCCCAGCTCCTGGCATCAAGTTCGGCAACAAGACTGAGCAGGTCGGTACGCGAGGCCGTTGGGACCTCAAAGCAAAGACTTTCCTCAGTCGCAACCCGCAGGAGCTTGTCTCTTGGGGTGTTGGCGTCTTCACCGGCCGTCTCAGACCCGATCGAGCTCAGATTGACCAGTTTGTTCTTGACTTTGCACGCGCTTATCGAAACCATGGGGGACAAGTTGCGAATGCGCCGCCATATGTCACAACTCTCAACCAAGATGTTGGCGCTGCCGTTGCAGCCTTGCATCAAGCCACCGGCAACAAGTTCAACCGTCGACCTCAGCTTCTCATTTTCTTGGTTCAAGATCGCAATTCGTTCCATTATCTTCGTATCAAGAAGTCTTGCGACTGTCGCTTCGGTGTGGTCTCTCAGGTGATGCAGATCCAACAGGTCCTCAAGGGCAACCCTCAGTACTACTCGAATGTATTGATGAAAGTCAATGCCAAGTTGGGCGGCACTACATCTCAAGCCGTACCTCACGCGACCAGTGGTTTCAAAACTTTCTCGGTGCCGACAATGATCATTGGGGCTGATGTCTCGCACGCATCACCTGGCAGTCAACAGGCGTCGATGGCGGCTGTGACTGTGTCATACGATCGCTTTGGTGGACGGTACGCAGCGGCATGCCAGACCAACGGCCATCGAGTCGAAATGATCTCCGAGGTCAACTGGCGCAACATCTTGCGGCCACTCGTGAGTCAGTGGATGTCTCAGGTCGGAAACGGCCGGTCTCCTCAACAAGTCTACTACATACGCGACGGGGTGTCGACGAATCAGTTCGAGCATGTCCTCAATCAAGAAGTGCCTTGTATCAAGAAGGTCATCGAGTCTTGCATGGATGGCCACAAATTTGAGGGTAAAGTCACCGTCATCGTTGCCAACAAGCGCCACCACATCCGTTGCTTCCCTGACAGAGATGGCGCCGACAACAAGGGCAACCCGGTTCCAGGCATGCTGATTGAGAGAGATGTCACCACTCCTAATGAGTTTGACTTTTATCTGTACTCTCACACCGCCTTGCAAGGAACCTCCCGACCTGTTCATTACTCTGTTCTCCTTGACGAGACCAATCACCGCCCTGAGCTCATTCAGAACATGATATACGAGCACTGCTACCAATACATGCGCTCGACCACTTCGGTTTCCCTCCACCCGGCGGTTTACTACGCTCACTTGGCCTCCAACCGTGCAAAGGCGCATGAAGATCTTCCGGCCACTGCTGGTCCTCAAGGCGGTGCAGGCTTCAAGCAACAGAACCCTAGCAGGAGTTCTGAACCTTCCGACTCCGAGGTCAAGCCTTTGATGCCTCTTTTCAACGTCAACGGCATCGTCTTCGCCATGTGGTACATCTGAGTTTCTTCTCAGAGTCACCAAGACAGACATGGTCTGACCTCTGGAGATGGAACCCTGCAGATCAGCCTGCTTTCACCTTACCACTCTTTTGTCCGAGTACGATACAGCCAGATGACTGCCATGCATCAGTCACCGAACCCATACGGGCCAAACATACGAACGGTGCTTCGGAGCTCTTACAGCAGTTGAAGCCTCTGCTTCTGAACAAAAGGCGAAGCCCTAGTTTTAACGGGCTCCTCCCAGCTCAACATTGATTGCTTTTGTGGGAAAAAAAAAGGAAATTTACAAAAAAAAAGCACAGTCGAGCAGGTATTCTCGTCCATGCCTCTGATGAGGGTGCGCTTGAGTTTACCGGCGATTGTCAACCATTCTACGGCTCGGACCTTGTCCAGATGCTGGCTGCATGGTATCTCCTAGTTTTAGCTTAGTTTACACAATCCAGATTCATCACATGAAGTTTTTCTGTTCCATTGCTTTTCATGTCGACACAATATGTGCCTGGCTAGTAGTTGTGTCTTGTGCCCATTCTTCTCGGTGGCCTTGAGTGATTCATTAGTGTGAGTACCAGCCAGAGCCCGGACACCGAACACCGTACAGTGTACAGCCTCGAGGCCTTGCTGTCCTGTTGGTCTGTACGTATCCCTATCAGCCAAATGCCCCGTCCCATCCATCTAGACAATACGCTTAGCGTGGTCCATGCAGAACAAACGATCAAGGCAAGGTAAAATCTGATGAGCAAACTACAGCTGACGAGAGAGCAAGTCAAGTCACCCCAACGAGCAAGAGACGCCAGGAGACGGTCGAATACAATTGCTCTAGATACCGTTCGACAGCGAATGAGCACCGACATCCCTTCACTTCTCGACCCGTTGACAGTACGTCTCATATACCTTTCATTGAAGCCCATTATAGGCCCAGGTCCTCGTCTGCTTCTGCTTGACCAACCCATAGTTCCACAGCCAGAAGTATCACAACATGAGCCCTCAACGATAATCTTGCTCATCTCCCCAGAACAGCATGTCCTAATAGGCACTTGAGCCAGGCATCGGGCCATCGTACAACACGCACTAGATGAAGAAAATGGGCAAACCCCCGAGTCCGATTGCTAGAAGCGAGGTGCCAATCCACGCAGCAGCAACCCTGGCACTGCCTGAGAGACCAATTGGAGCAGAGAGAATGTCGAGCCAAACACACCGCACCAGCAAGACGATCAGCATCATGAAATGCAGAAACGTCCACCCCAAGGCCTCGCTGAATTGCATTCGTGTGTTGTGGGCTGTCATCATAGCCTTACGAATCATCATAGCGCCATTGGAGATAAAGTAACCTAGGAAGAAGACCTTTTTCGCAATAGTCTTCAAGCAAGGTCGCAAGCTCTTCCGCAAAAGAGCTCGATGCAGTCGGGCTTGGTGGTCTCCGTCGATGCGAAAGTGGACAGGACGTCGGACGATCTCTAGGGCGTCGGTTCCATCGATCTGGCTGAGAGAAAACGGGGGCGGATTATCAACCTGTGGGTCGAAGATCAGAAAGCATGATGATGATGCTAGCAACGGCTTGCTCCTACCAAGGTAATCTCTGAAAGTGGACGTGATGACATTCCTTGGCCCCCACGCTGAAAGTCATCGGTGTCTGTGTTGTTTGGCTCGATGCCGTCCGCTTCGTAGCTCGAGATCTGACTCTGATCAGGAGAAAGTGACGGGAACCTCGGAGGAGTAGCCATTGCGACAGCAGAGCAGCCAAACCCGGATGTGCTGGTGGTGAGCTGAGCAGCGAGACGCAAGACAGATGGCGAGAGGAGCAAAACAACAGAGGCAGGCGAGCGTCGGAAGTGGCAGGGAGCAAAGCTGCAAATGAAGTATGAAACGATTTAGTATGCACAATATCGAATACCTGAATGTCACAAATCAATGTCTCCGAAGTGGTGGAGATGGGAGGAGAATTGGACGGGACGCATGGTCGAAGCCGTGGGATATATGGAGACCTGCGGCAGAGGACCAAGCAGCTGCTTCCTCAAGAACGAAATCGGACATGCCAACGGAAAGCAGTGAAGTCATTGAGCAGGTTGGCAAGTGAGGCTGGGTCAGCAGAGAAGCAGCAGGCGATATGGAAGGCACAGTTCGAGATTTCGCATCAGGCTTTTCACATTGGAAAACATGGATTCCCCTAGATCAGGCACCAATGGTGGCCCGAGCCCGAGTCGATACCTCAATGTGGCTGAAGTTATGTACACAGTCTTCCCACTCTGGAAATTTCAATGTTGATACAGGACATGACGTCGTGAATTCATTGAGCGCGTAAGATATTGGTGGCATCTGCTGCGGACATTGGTAAGGGGTTCTTTTCAACGACCGTGGTAGTCGATAACACCTAGACTTCGTCTCATATCGGCCAGGCGATCGGCAGCGGGGGGAGCAGGAGGGGGAGAGTCTCGCTCTTGACCCTCGGTCTCGGGGTCTTGGATGCGGACCGTCTTGCGAGGCCCGGAAGCAAACGAGAAGTTCTTCAGGGTCGGCAGCTTGGAGATCTTCTTGCCCGATTTTCCAAGGGCCTCCTTCTCGTTCATTGGTGACTTGGTGATTGAATCTTGACGCAAACGGCCCATTGGGCTGCTTCTTGGACTGCCATCCAGAGTGTGCATCGTCTGGAATTGGAGAGGATTCGTGTTCAAAGCGTCGGAGAATTCCATTTGATCATCTCCTTCTTTGTAGTCGTTGGGGTCGCCGACCAGGGCAAAGCTATGCCTCCTTAATTCGTCCTTGCGCATGCGTCGGATGCCGAGACGCTTCAGCTCGGTCTTGAAATCGTCGAGCATGATTGTATCCGTCAGGCACTTGAATACCAAACTCAGTTTCCACCACGGATTGATCCTGTCCCGCCTTTTGTCAGCGCACGGATCACGGACCAGCCTGGAACTTGGAGGAGGGGGAACATACCCGTCAATACTACCGGTGAAATTGTGGATACTTGCAGCAATGTCCACCGCAGTGAAGATCAGGGAGAAACAGATGGCGCAAAGGAGAATTCCAAACCGAGGAGATCGCTTGATGAGTTCAAAGACTCCCGTCCCATACACCGAGTTGATGACATAGAACAGGGTCAGACAGGTAAAAACCCACCACGGGTCTCGCATGAGCGGCTCGTAAGGGCGGACTTTGACGTAAAAGTCGTTGATGTTGTTGAAGAAGCGAAAATTGTTCGAAATCTGCCAACAGATGAAAGGAATCGTCAGGGCCAAGGTCCCCAGGTATATCCTCCGGACCCATTTGCCGGTCTCAGGCTTGAACATGCTTCTCGAGTCCATGAAGAAAGGTTTGATCTTCATCCAGGCGACGATGTTGTGCACGATCCAGGACATGTACAACAGGGTGGCGGTCGCCGACAAATACCACCCGTAACCCGAGAAATCCATGAAACAAAATGTTCCTGTGAGCCGTGAATTAACCTGTCTGTCACAAGAAAGGTTGGAGGAGCTTGCGCGGGGTTCGCGCCAACATGCTTACCATGTGAGAGTGCCGCAAGTTGCTATAGGCGAGCGAGTTCGCTGTGTCAGCCTTGCATACCAGGTATTTTCGGGGGAGCAGTCCACAACCATGACCCAAACTTACCTCGACCAAAATCAGTTTGTGCAAGAGAACACCCCTCCTCATATTTGCGACGGTAATGCATGCCATAATGACGAGCGCGCCGACCATGAAGCCCTCAGACCATCCTTCCAGAATAAAGTCCTCGTCCGAGGCAGATGCTCGCCAGTCGCCTTCTCCTGTGCCAACCGTGCCGCTCTCATTGCGGCGCGTCAGGATGGTTGTCGGGGCCATTGGAAGCTATCGAGTCAAAGACGGGAGTTGGTCATGTCTCCGCCATGAGACCATGGAGACAGAGACTTTGAAAATGCGCCCGAGATTAAGAGGGGACAAGGTTGGGATTTGGAAGAAAAAGTTTCGTTGCAACGGCGGTGAAGCCCTCTCCGCCACCGAATCGGGTCGCTGTGCGACGCAGTCTCCGATTGACTGGCCTAAGACGCAGCTCGTGGAACTCTGAGGGGGTGATCGATGTTGCTCGGTCGAGTCGCAAGCTGAAGGGAATCTCACCGACCAGCACGGGTTCACGATGGATAGTCGCAGTGAACGAGCTGAGTGAGACGAACTGGGGGTGGACGACAGGGCAAGAGACGAATGAGATGACAAGAGGAGCTGACAAGAAGTGGTTTGATGTGATCACTGAGGGCGTCGGGGGGAGTGAACAGTTTGGCGACGGTGACTGAGACTGCGACGACGATGAGAGTGAACGAGTCGAAGATGGACAGCAATTGTCGCTACTTTCAGCTGCGGGCGCGTGTCCATATGAGAAGAAGCAGCCCAATGGCATGGACTGACTTCGCTAAAAGACGCATATCGGAACTGGGGTGGTGGATGCTGGGGCGCATTAAGATCGTCGGGTCACGCTGCACGGGTGGTTGTACCTACAGACAATGTTCCCTCGGACTTGGACTCGGCAAGGCGACCTTGAACACATTGGAGTTAGTAGTATTATTGGTGGGCTGCGTGGCTCAAGTCGGACAGGGGCCTTCAGGCGTCAGCTGTGAGGCCGAAAAGTGGGTTCGAGAGTCGCTAAAAGTACTTGTTCCAAGTAGGTAGGTGGCACCAGTGGGTGCGCAGTGGCAGAGTGCCCAGCTCACCTGACAAATGATATGGGGAAGTCTTTAGGTGCCTATGTATGAGGACTGTAGGTACCGAGAATACTCATAGGTAGTCAAGACTACCCAAAGTAATAATGGTCCGGGGGAGCCACCAAGCCCTGCTAGGCTCCCCTTCCTGGTTAAAAAAGCCACCCAAACAGAAAATTCCACGCGGGTAGAATGACGCATGGGGTGGCCCGTTCCCCACCCCTTTCCCGCCTCTTCCAAGGCCCCAAGGGCGCAGAGGCCAATAATGGCCCCCCCGCAACACAAGGTCATTATTGGGACTCACCCTCCCCCCTCGCACTTGTAGGGCACAAAGAACTGTGGTGCTACAGCCGCTACGCCTGCTGTTACATACCGTCAATGACAAGGAAAAACTAATGCAAAACCAAGGTCGGAATCCTACCCACCAAACAACCACCCAAAAAGTCAAATCCGAAGTAGGGGATCAACAAGTTCATGGATGTATGTACACCCAGACCCGGTAAGGCAGACTCGTCTAAACAGAACAGGGCTCGCCCCTTCTCTCCCTCTACAAAATCATTCTGCCTTGTCGTGGCCTGTACATATCCGCTTAATTGGGATCCCGGTTGCCATCTCAATAACGCTGGCATATTCGCCTCGACCCGAGTACGTCGAGGGGAAAAGATTTTTGAAGCCACGAATCGGAGGAGACGAGTCTTGTGCATACGGGTACCGTGAGAACCTCGAGCTAGTAGTATAGAGAGGAAACGGCCTCGATTCCTTGTTGCTGCTCCTGCTTCTCTCGTGCCCGACCAAGAAACCCCAAAAGTACAGACAGAATTCCCGAGGAGAAAGGTGGATTTTGTTGTGGGTATAAGTACATCGCCAATGATGTTAGCCATTAAATCATGAATGTGCCTCGTCTGCTTGTCGTAGCCATCACCTTCCACATGCTCATCCTGTTTTCTGATTTCTTTATTTCTCAAAGAGGGCAACCTTGGTACCAACACCGGAAGCCAGCGTCACCGTCAACCACTCGCGCCATTCCCTGTCGTCTCGACTCTCGATCCGTGGGAAAGTCTGGATCAATCGGATGGTGGCATAAGACGCCTCCATCAAGGCGTACTGTTGGCCGACACAGATGCGTGGTCCTCCATTGAACGGCAAGTACTCCCAGCCTGGTCGGAGAGACTCCCATCGCTCTGGTTTGAACTCTAGCGCGTCGGGTCCGTAGAAATCCTTACGCCGGTGCACTATCCCACACTCGTCAGTATCGTCGCAGCTGCTTCAAGTGTTCTCTTTTGCGTAGGGACTTACTTGACCACGGTGAATACGCCACCACTTGGCCCTTTCTCACCAGCACGGGAGCCTTGCCATCCACTCCTCCACCAAGAGGCAGAATAGTGTCACGGATGGCCTCACGACTGTTGCCGGGCACGACCGGCATCAGTCGGAGGGACTCGTTCAGCACCCATTTCAGATACTTCATATCCTTGATGGTGTTGTAGTCGGGCTTCTCGCCGCCAAGCTCATCCACTTCAGCCTTCAATTTAGCCCAAATGTCTGGTCGGTTCGATAGGACGTGCCAGGTGTTTGACAGCAAGCCTGCCGTGGTGTCACGACCCGCGAGCAGGATATTGAGCAATTCCGAACGGAGGGCGTAGGGATCCTGAGTCTGATTGAGCAAGGCGTGGAGGAAGACGTAGCGACTGTTCGGATCCTGCTTGCCGGACTTCAGCTCCTCCATAGCCTCGTGGATGATTTCGTCGGCAAAATCGTGAATAATCTTCACACTCTTCCGCCATTGTGCGTCCGGGATGTAATCAGTCAGACCTCCCGTGCGGAAATTCTTGCCACAAGCTACCAGAAATCGCATACATCAGCTGACGATTGTCACCAAAAACCCACGAGAACGTACGTACCTTCCGTGACATAGACAAAGGCCTTGACAAACTCGTTGGCGGACTTGGTCTCCAGACCTGGCGCCAGGCTGTTTGTGGATCTACCAAACAAGAACTCGGTCGCCGAATCAATGGTCAAGCCGAAAAACAAATCTTGTAAGTCGACCGTGGATCCGTCGCGAGGAATGGAGTCGATGAGATGGGAGACATGGGCTTCGAACATGTCGAGGTCGGCCACCTGCTGACGGGTGAAGTTGGGTCGTACCATGGCACGAGATCTCTCCCAAGCCGTGCCGTCGTTTGCGAAGATACCGTGGCCGAAGATGGGGAGGAAGACCTGCCTCCTTCTCTTACCAAGGGAGTAGTCTTGAAACTTGGTGGACAGGATTGTCTTGATGATCTCAGGCTCGATAGTGGAAATGACTAGTCACTCAATGAGCTCGGCCTTCTCTGGCCTGTACAGCCCCTCAGGGATATGATACGTACCAGTGTTTTTGGCCATCCTCAATTTGAGGGTGTTTCTGCCACTGCTGAAGTTTCGGAGTCGAGTCGCTTCGTTCATCCGACCTTCCTTGCCGGATTGGACCATCTGCTTAATCACGTCCACTCCATAGAGTTTGCCCATGATGCCTTTATGAGGGTACCACACCACCTCCTCGCACCCATTGTCCCGGATCATTCGACGCCTCCTGGCACCGGTGGTTAACTCATAGTAGATCCGATGGAGGGCATAGACCGCAACAAGAGCAATGAGAAGGACGGGGATGGGAAGGTGAGGTATCGACATGATCGCCATGGTTGGAGGTTTTAAGACGATTGAAGGGGCCGCAAGGACGGAAACGAAGATGGTCAGGAACTGGTTCCAACTTGATGGTCGTCCAGGGTGTTATTTATTCAGCTTCGAGGGATCGTAATAGCTCCCTCGTATAAGCAAGTTCTCCAGGTGGGTGGCCTCAGTCCAGGAGGCAAAGACAGGGTTCGGGTTTGGTGTCAGAGAGTGTCGGGACGGCCGCCAAATGAGAAGTGATGGTTGTAACCGACCGATGTCAGCAAGGCACAAACAAGTAGTGACAAGCGAGACCGAGAACGAGATGAGGTCTCAGCTAATTACGAGGACACCATCCCTTTCGGCAGCTCTTGAATCCGACCTGAGTGTCGGGGCTGATGGTGGAAGAGGAGGTTACTCTGGTTATGTATCACCCCCCGTGGCAATGCGTGTCAGTGCGTGTCAGTGCACGCTCTCTGGTGGGATATTATTCCTCCGACGGCCCAGGTGTAAAGACGCTGATGACGTTTGATCTGGAATGCAATTTGCTCGAGCCCGAAACGGGCCTTTTAACGAGGTCAAGGTCGATCGTCCAGTTAGGCATTTTTGGGTTGTAAGGCACAATGTTGGGGCTTGACTCGGAACAGGTTTCAGCTCCGAAAGGAGGGAGCAACATCGATTTGATTTGTACGAGGTATACGAGCACTGACGGAGGATGGACTACCTAGAAAGGTGTTTGGTTGTGGGAGACGCCGGCGCAGGCTGGCGCAGGCTGGCGCAGTCTTGGTAAACTTGGGACTCGTGGAGATGGACGATGAACCGCAGGCGATCAACAGATGCCGAGGCACAATCAATGAATATCGCAAAGACATCTGAAATTCATTATACTTGTACCAGTCCGACTACCGAGTGCATCAAATACCAACCATTCTACTCGGTACTTGGTAGCAGCCTGGCTGGTGCTGGGCGCCCTGGTTGATCACTCACCCTTGGTGACTCGCCCTACACGGCTCGACGGCATCCACAAGCCCCCGTTTGGAACAGAAAGCGAGCAATCCTCCTCCTCCTCTCCTCTCCTCGAGTCTGCCTCCAACCCAACAATTCCTACTCGGTACTCCTCTACCCAGGGTGCTAGACACAAGAGATGCCTGGTCTATCATTCGGGCTGTTCCATCTCCCGGTCCTTGCTCGCTTGCTTTCTTTCCTTCCAACCATCCAGCAACTGGTCAATGTCCCCGACGGTCCAATTGATGTTTCCATTCCAGCCTCGGAGTATCCAGCAACAATCCCCATCCACCAGCATGTGGTGAATGATGATCAACGCTGGCGACACCAATTTGCTGCTGATCCGACTTCGCCTTTCATCCTGACCGAAAGCTGCCACCTCCATTCCCATAGGATTGCGCTCAGCAGCATCTGTCATCTCGCTATTCCGCACGAGTCCGAGAATTCGAAAGGCCCGTCTTCCTTGGCCACATCCTCGCATTCTCCGGTCCACCAGCCTCGCCCGCTAATCTGTTCCATGATGGCCTTGCTCTCGACCTGCATCACTCTTCCCCCGGCCACGATGCCCTCCCCTCGTCCCAAAACTGGCGCTGCCCCGCCCTCGCGCCCTGTCTCCTCCTCGACTACTCCCCCCGTACCGGCCACTCCCACTGCCTCTGCCTTTGCCGCCGACCTTAAAATCGATTCTCTTCAACGGACGCTCAACCATGTCGAGTCCATTCAGTCCCAACTCGGCCCTCCTTTCTTTGCTCACTTTCCACGGTTGGTATATTTCCTGCGCATCCTGTAGACCACGCAGCTCTTCTACCCAAGCCTTGCAATACTCACCTCGGGGATCGTAATCACAGCCTTGTTTGATCGGGTTGAAGACTCTGGCTTCGCCACGAGGGTCATTCCCCACCCCAGCCACGTATTGCCAGTTGCCCCAGTTGGAGCTGACATCGTAGTCCGTCAGCATGCATTCATACCACTCGGCCCCCAATTTCCAGCTCACGCCCAGGTGCTTTGCTAAAAAGCTCGCCACGTTTTGTCGAGCTCGGTTGCTTGTGTATCCCGTATGGAAGAGCTCGCGTTGGCTTGCATCGATAAAGGTTGTCCCAGTTGTCCCGCGCAGAAATCTATCCAGCATCTCTGCAACTTCCGGGCCACTGCCTTTGCTGCCAGGTGTCTTCCACGCGAAAGAGTGCTCATTCCGGAACCCTTCCAACCGAAACAACCGATAGCCAAATTTTCGTGTAGAGAGCCTCATGTAGTCTCGCCATAAGAGCTCAAATCGTACAGCAGCAGTGCCGGGGTTTTCCCCCTTCCCATATCCTTCTGCGGCCCGATATCGGTCATCCCTCCCTTCCTCAAACTCGAAAAGCTGGGAGTGTATTTGGCGGGCGGTGATACACCCGAGCGCCAGCCAAGCCGAAAGTTTGGTAGAGAAATCCGTCCCTAACAGACCGTTGCGGGTGTCTTTGTATCTGGTCATGAGCCCCGATTTCACCAGGAATTCTACCCGTTTTTCTCCTTCTGTATTGCCCCCATGGAAAGGATGAGCAGAAGCGACTCCTGAAGCAGGAAAACAAGGTGGCTTGGAGAGCGGAGGGTTGGCCATCAGCGGTTTCATCAGGGCCGATTCCAACTTCTCGAACGTGTCAGGTATCGAAAATGGAGGGGTCTGCAACGGGACTAACGTTGGCAACGGAGGCAATGATGGCGGCGAGGGTAGTGTTTTACGTGGCGCTTCCCTCAACGGCTCTACTGACTTCCGGTAGGTGGTGAAGACATCTGGAAGATCAGAAGGCTTGTCGAACGGCAAATCTCGGCTATGACACGTCAGTCTCGCACAATATCCCACTTGTTGTGCACACATACTCATCGATGAAGTATTTCTCATCCAGCCATAACCTGAAGCCGATCCCAAACTTCTCAGCAGCCTTGCGTACGTCCCGTTCCTCCCGCTTCTCCTCCACACCTTCCTCCTCTGTCATCCATAGTGCTGAGACAGATGCTTCGTCTGCCTGACGGAACTGGTCCAGGATGTCTTCCACCACCTGACCTAAGATGCCGACGCGGATACACAGACCGCTACCCACCCCCTCGAGCTGAGACTTTAGGTCCCAAATTGATTCGGCGAGAAATTTGGCCCTGTGAGGGCCACATCTCCAGAACTTTCCCACCTCTGAACGCGCCTCGGGGAAAGGCGACTTGGAGCTAGGCTCGGTGACAAATCCGGAGACTTCGACCTGCTGGGCGGCAAAAACATATACAGGGAGAACGTGAGTGAATGTCTTTTGCGCCTGCTGGGAGAGTTGATGTATCTCGTGAAAGACGGGATTATCTGGAAGTCGGAGGTCTCGTCGCAACAAGTATATCAAGACACGATGGGTGGTCATTGAGCCAGGTGCAATGCCGAGGAGCTTCCTCGATCATAAGAAAGCCCTGGTCTCCAGACCTCCACTGGACTGTAGGTAGTCTCAATGAGACTAGGAGGATGGCCTTGCAACCTTCAAGGTTCTCAACAGATGCACAGACGTGCCAAAGAGCAATCGTGGAACGTGTGCCGCCGACAAGTGCTTTCTAGGCCCAGCAGTTGATTTATGGAAATATTGGAGGGGAACAGGACAGGCTTTGAAGATTCGAGGATTCGGAGTCCATGAAAAGGGCGAATCTCGAAGGGACTGTAAGAGAACCAAAGACTGAAAGAACCGGCACGCAAAGACAAGTCAAACGATCCTAGCTAATCAGCTGGCGACAGATGGCAGAATATTGGCCTTTACAGGTGGTGGACGGGGTCTGGCCAGGGTGTCCTAGAGGCAGAGTATACCTAGATTTGTACGTTGCCTACCGGTTAAGAGGTTGGATGACCAATGGTGCAGGAAGGACATGCCCTACGAGACTATTTCTGCCGTGTGTAGATGCGGTCAAGGATAAGGCATCATGAAATCATTGGGGGAAGACGTCGAGAGAGCGGAGTCAGAAAGGGTGGCATCTGGGAACTTAGGCCGAACCTTGGGAGCAAGTCGAGGGTGAATGGAAGGCAAGACATGGCCAGCAGGGCGTTGGCAATGTGTCAAGATGTTGGGGAACTGATGGATTGGCGGAAGGGCCGGTTTGTGGCTGAAGCAGGACAAAGGCAGCAGAGCAAGCATCATGGCGTGACGCGAGAGAAGGATGGGTTGGAAACAAGGTTCGATCTGAGGTCGGAGAAGTCGATCTGCAAGATCGATATGTGGAGCTTTCAGGGTGGTACGAGGTAGCGCCGATCGATCGGGGAATACCTACAACAGATTGTTTCTGTCAGTTGGACAACCGGACCGTGTGAGGGAGGGTTGCAGGCGAAAACGTGGGTTTCCCGGGCGGGGACTGTGTTTTGCAAAACATGACCACCATGAGTTTGACGTACAAGACCGTATGGCGACCGCTGCAGAGGGAGTAAAGAGGGAGGGAATGAAGAGGTGATTTGCGCAGTCGTTCGCTTAACAGCTGCAAGGTAAACTTTGTGCTGGAGCAAATGACACAAGGACAAGCCCGCACTTAGCTGCATCCGGATGGCTGGGAACGAGCGTGGACATTGGATTCCGCCTTGCGTAAAATTGGGTTCGGAGGCATCGGTCTATGCATGGCCTTGCTGGATGTCATGATCATAGATGATTCTGTCTGTCTGCCGACTACGTGCGCGTGCGTGTGGTGTGGAGAGGGGAAGAGAGAGGTTGGGTGAGAAGGACGAGGGTCAAGGAGAGTGAGACTGCATACGTGCAGTACGTGTTGTATGTGTCTCTGTGTGGGTGTTTTGTGCAGCCATTTCCAGATTGAGATTATCTTTTTTTCCTCGCCCAGCTTCTAACGACCCGTAGCTCTTTCTGGAGGAGTAGGAAGCCTTCCTCGTGTCTGTTAACCGTTGAGATCGTGCAACCTTTTCATGGTGGGTATTGGTACCAGGCAGGTTAGGTCGAGGTGCGGAGGACTGCACAAATCGCTCTGGCTGTGTGACAGTGGATGAATTGCTCACTGCGCGGTTGGACGGTTCCTGGTTCCGGATAGGTTGTATTGCATTTGCTTCGGTGTCAAGGCTGTCAATTGGCACAGGATCAAGGGTTGTTGATTGGGCGCACAGCTGTGTTCTTGCGGGAGGAACAGATGAGTGACACGAAGAGAGTCCACTCTACAGCAAGTCCAGCAAGCCTAGGAAGCCCAGGTCTTTCGCCTAATAAGCCCAGGTAGCACCTACCTACCTAGTACGAAGTACCTACGTACATTACGCATCCGGCTGCTGGTGGGGCACGTGGGCACCGACTCCTCAGTGGCTCGGTACACGTGATTGCCTAGTGAGTGCTTCCCCACAATCTTGGAAAGGCTGAGAGAAACAGGCCCGCAAACGCCCCAAAGCGCCTTTTGGGGCGCAAAGCCGTGCTTCTGTCGGCGCCTCTTCCGCAAGCGAGGCTCGCGTCATTTGGCAAGCCACAGTCGCGTGGTCTACAGGGGTCTTCCCAGACACGAAACTTGACAGCGACGACCTCGTCCTCTGTACAAAAGGGAATGCGGAAGACATCGCAAAGTGGACACGCAAAGTGCTCTGGGCGGTGATACCATGTCATGGCCACAACCCCTGAGTGATGGGCATGCATAACGCTCCCAGGTTCATCCATTCCAACAGCCACCCAAACGTACCTATATTCATTAATGTTTTATTGATTCCGTCAGAAATTTCGGTGTCTCCCTGGTGCTCGGCTTGAGTCTGTCATGCTCACCACCACACGCCCTGCCAGAAAAAGAAAACCACTTTACCAGTATAGCCCTGTCCTGTCATGCCATTCCGCTGGGTATAATGAAACAACATGGTACATCGGAAATGCCCATTCCTGGCGATAAGAATCCGTCAAAATCCATCCATCTCGTTCCGCCTGTTGCTGGCATGCTGCCATCCATCAAGTCATAACCACAAAAACCACTGAATGAAAATAAATCCACAGGACAAGGGCCTCCCAGGATAATATATTGTACAGTCGCTCAAAGAAAGGATTAATATGCAATCAGTGAGGCCAGAGTTGGGTGCCCTGGTGTTAAGCTGCCGGCGCAGCTGCCGGGCTTTCATTGATGCCATCGCTTCCGGAGTCGGACTTGACACCATCCTCTCTGGCCGTAACGTCGGAGGGATTTCCAGTGCCGCAGCCTTTGACAAGGATATGTCGCTGTGACGCAAAAGTTAGTCTCATGTTAAATCAGACTCGATCAATCCAACTTACTTTCAGCGCATCTTTGCGAGAGAAGCTCTTGTCGCAGTGATTGCACGGAAAAGGCTTTACAGCAAGATGAATCCTCTTGTGTCTCTTCAGATCATGATTACGGTTGAAACTTTGCGGGCACTGATCGCACTTGAAAGGCCGGTCGTGTAGCGGTTGTTGTTGGGGTGTATTGCTCCGAGCCGGGCCATACATGCTGTGGGCATTTGCCGCATAGCCGCTATTGAAAGCCATGGGTAACATGTTGGCTTGCATATTGCCCACCATTGCCATCTGAGCACCTGGACTGTGGACGTTGGACATGATCGCACCAGGCATGGCAGGCAGTGAATATGAGGGCGGAGGAGGGCGCATAAAAGGAGCCTGGGACTGAGGCCCTTGATGGAGTGGCGGCGAAACTCGAGGAGCAGCAAGGGAATGATGGTGCGGACTTTGTGATACTGGTGCGGCTGCAAAATGGTACGCAGGATGTTGTTGAGCTGTAGTTGTCATGGTTGCGTACAAAGCGGGATTTGATACGGCTCTGCTGACCCCGTCGCCCGGCGTCACAGGGGATTGTTGGTTGGGTGGCTTCACACCGTTCGACAACGGCGATATGATGCTCTGTTGGGCTGTCTGGTGGACAGCGTTTGAGGGAGAAGAGAGCGGAACAGGGGCACCGTACGGCTGAACCGAATGGAGATCATAGGGTGGAGGGGGCAATGCAGAGCCTTCTCCGGCTGAAGGGGAGTTGGTGCTGTTCCTCAAGGCGCCTGGTATCGGTGAAAATACAGATCGGCCGGACACAAGAGATCCATTCTGCCAGGAAGGTGTGAAGCCCGTGTGGTATCCCGTGGGCGTGGTGCCTGTTCCGAATAGTGTTGGCGTATATGGTAGCACCGGGCCTGCTGCGCTGTTTGGAGTTGTCCCCGTGGGAATTGCAGATGAGGCAGCGCCGCTCTCCGAGGCTGAATTGGACGGGGGGGTCAAAAGGTTTCCCGGGTTGATGGGCGCAATAGCGTGCGACGTATTGATCCCTGAGAGAGGAGGGAATTTCTGACTTGATACCACAGAACTGAACTGGAGAGCATGGGGAGGCGGGAGGTCGAGATTGAAGGTGGTTTGCCTGCGCTGGCTTAGGCTGGAGGGTGTGGTGAGCCCATCGAGGGATGTCCCCATTGGAAGGGGAATTGCGACGGACGCCAGAGTGACTGCTGGGGAAGAGACTCAATGCGGGTTCCGCTGGATTTTTTGATTTAAGAGATATGAGAATCAACACTTCTGCAGAGTATGCTCCAGCAAGAAGTCAATGCTTCCCTTTCTTATCTTGTTCTCGGCGATATTGGCGACGGGTAGAAAAAGGAGATTGTGAGAAGACCAGACGGTAGTGTCTCTGGAATCAGTCAACGAAGGTGTGGCATGGATTGTGGCTATTCGGAGGGTCGATAAGTGAGATTCAACAGTGTTCTCGAGAGCAACCCAAAGTTTATGTGATTTATCTCAACAGTGCCTATACGCGATGCAGACTGGCAACTTTTGTAGAAGGGTTGGTAGTGGAGTATTCGTAGGTGAAGATCAGTTTCTTGGGTTGGGAACGCGGCTGGCTGGTGCGGCTTTCTCAGTGGTCGCGGGGCTTTTTATGATAAAATGGGCCTCTCTCTTCAGACAATCGAGGAAAAAGATCTGCACAGACTGAACCAAGCCCCGATAGTTGACGGTGCTCCTGCTGGATACTGCACGCGGATTTTTGGAAAAAGAAAATAGCACAGCTGGATTCGATACCTCGAGGGCCGGAGGTGACGATGGCGGGCGTGGAGGTAGGGTTATTTTCACACGCAGACAAGAGGATGGGAGGAGGATTTTGATCAACGAGGGCAGTTCGATTTCAAGAGTACTCGAGGTCGCGATCCTTTTGGTCGGGGCAACACATGGCGCTCTTAGCGGGCAGCTGGCGGCCGGCTGGCTGGACGGGCCTGTCGCCTTCGTCGCCTAAAAAGAAGAGAGCTGGTCAAAAACGGACAGCGGAGACAGGAGGTGCTAGGATGTGACGGGTATGGTCGCGATGGGTGCTGCTGTACGGACTGCAGACTTTGGACGGGTGGGGAGGAGTGTTTTCTGGCTCTTTAACGCTGTACGGGATAGGCTTGGATGTGGGCAACGACGGACAGACAGCTGATTGCTGATTGCCAGGACACACTGGCGTGAACGAAGGGGTGGAGCTAGCCATCTCTTCAGGACTTGTAGTGGTCATGCAGGCTGAGGAGAAGAGAGTTTTGGTCAGGGATGATGGTGGGCGGGAGACGGAAGAGGCTAAGAGTCGAGACAGGGAGGCAGGGGTCAAGAAAGCGAGGGAGATGGTGAACTGCGGTCTGAACGGAGGAACGTGTTTTAGGACGACGAGTCGGGATGGGCTTGACATGGGTCCCCGTCGGCTGGAGGTCTCAGTTTCTGGTGGTGATGGTGGATGGAGGTTGACGAGAAGGAGAAAAAAAGCACATAACAGTCTGGACCGAGCGCTGCGGCCAGAGTTTGATTCCCAAACGGGATCGCGAGAAATTGGATCCTGAGGCATTGCTATGCTGGAACAAGCTTAGCTCTGAGGGGGCATTGGGGTGGATTGGGAGTTGTGATGAATCTTCGAGGGTGGTGCCAGTGGAGAATTTCCTGACAGGTACCAGTAGACGGGAAGAGGAGGGGGGGTGAAGTTTGGGAAGTTGGAGGGGTGGGTTTTTGGTGTGCAGAATGCAGAGTGCATTGTGCAGGGCGCTTGCTTTGGGGGGACGGAGGGAGGTGCCTCAGTAGTGGCCTGAGGGACTTTGGGTATCTAGGTTGGTATTGAGAAACGGGCTGCAGCTCTTCATTTACTGAGATGCATGCCTAATTAGCTCTAGACGAGTGACGATGCTTCCCGGCTCGACTCTGTCCTCCAGGGAAGAAATACTTGGGTACTAGGTACCTACTAGGTACCTGACGGGTTACGGGTCAAGTACCGTACAGTCACCCCCCTCTTTTTCTTCTACCTGTAGGGCTTACCTGGACTTTTTCCTCATGACGGGCCTACAAGTCCGGAATACCTACCTACAATAGGTAGGGAGTAGGGAGCCTATCAAGCACCTACTTGTAGAGTTAGTTGAGATGCTTACCTAGTATCTGTCTAGTGTGCCTACTATTGTGTCACCCGGAGCACATGATGTTATTCCCAGTGACCAGCAGTCCCAGGTGCTCAAAGTGTCTTCCGAGTAATTAGGTACCTACCGAGTAACCATTATTCGCTTACACACACACACTCTCTCTCTGTCGACTAAGCATCCCTCGTGTTGTTTGTTCCAGGCTGCGTATCGACTCGTCCTGTTCCCGATGGTATCATTGAATTTCCCTGTCAGAATCATACAGCATTTCTTCTCCTCCAATTCCCTGAACCTTTCACATACCCCGTAGCCTCCCCCTTGTACGGAGGACTGTATTATTGACTCGTGTCCGGCGACCACTTGAGGTTGTCCAGTGTCCACCCTGTGTCAAATTTGGTTCTTTTCCCTTCCCCCATTATTTTTATCACTGTTTCAAGGAAAATCCTTTCCCGACGTGTCATCCCTACCCCCTGGTCGTTTGGCCCGCGATGGTCTGTGTGTTGTGGTCTTTATCTTGACGATGCTAACTGCGTCTTAGCTGGACAGGCCCCCATCGCAGGTAACCTTCCTACCTAGTACCCAGTACCCCGTACCTACGGTTCTTTTGCCAGCGACAGGCCATCGACTCGCACTTGTATCTAGTGGATGCTCCATGTTCCACCTTTCCTCTCTGTGCCAGGCACTATCTGCTCGTACGGGGCACAAAACAGGCGAGACACCAGAGCTATTCTCTTTACCGATCTTCAATGCCCAGCCAATCCTCGACCTTAACCCAGTCTGGCTTAGGGAACGTACAAGACAGGAAAAAGGAATAAACCTTTGGTACTGTTTGCTCGCCGTAAAGGACGTCACTTCACCAACCTTCACGGCGTTGCCGTTGATAGAAGGATGTTTCAGGGGTGTTCCCTTGTAACCAGGAGCCACAGCTGCCGAGACTCTCGATTCAACCAACAGTATGCCCGGATCTTTTCCGATATGGATTACTCCAAAGAATGGCCTTTCTGTCACTTCCCTCGTTCTCATCCGAGAGTGCGACTGGCTGCTGCAACCCCACCACCACAACTTGTGCTAGACATCACCTTGCTGGGGCCACATCGAATCAGCTCACGCTACACAATCACTGTCTGGATATGGGTGTGATATGCGGCGCCGACCTTCCTGGGGGTTGTCCCGTAGATGAGTTGCAAATCGTCTCTAGCTCTACAGAGCATGAGTACAGAGCCTGAGGCAAACTCCGCAGGCAGGACCTGTATATGCGCAAGAGACGTTTGCGGTTAAAGCTTCATCAGTGACCGCTTAACCCCACCACCACAATGGCTCTTGGCCGACTAACGAACAGTAACACGATCTTTAGCTCTGGACTAAGTCCTCGGCGCATGCATTGGTGCTGTCTCCTATTCGGCGGTTCCCTTTCAAGCGACCTGAAGTCTGGCAGCGGATCAAGCAATTTCCAGTGCCATGTGGCTGCCACCTCATTTTTGCGATTCCCCTAAAAGCGGTCGTTCACTGACAAGCGGACCGCCGAGCACGCTTGCAGGGTCTGTGCTTGTCCTTCACATGGATCCCGGATCCAATCCAGTTATACTCCACTCGCCTTCAGTCCATTCTGCTCTTTTCCTGGAAGTTCAGCCAGCCAGAATTGTGCTGCAGAAACAGCCACCGTGGAACTAGATGGCGCCAACCTGCGCTTTTGCTTCTTCAGCAGATCGATCTGTCCAGCGGCTTGGGGCTGCCATGCTTTTGACACATTTTATGCGAATGATGCAAACTGGACTCCTCAAACCTTCAAATGGAACTTTGGTGCCACCCGCGACCAGAGTGCGCCCTGCCGTTTTGCACAGTCAAACTTGGGGAATAAGATCATCACCCACTATTCCGTGGCAGGTCCCTCAAGATCGGCCCCTGTTGATCGCTGCTTTCGTCGACTATCACACCCATTTCGCACTTTCGTGGATCGAAGATAGACAATACGATACTCGGGCTTCAGCTTGGTCAGTCGCGTGGCCGAGCTCTCCATGCGATTCGCTATCAGACCAGACTTCAAGTAAGCGCTTTACGTCAAACCTGATCCCCTAAGGGCGAGGAGCAATTTCGGAGAGCTTGGCTTGTCACGAGGCAAACTAACGTGCCCGGGGTTTTCAGATGGGGACCTGTGGGCACTTGGTGAGCAGCAACTCCAGGGGATAACCAATGGTGGCGCTTCCTACGCGAACCGCTATACCGCTTGCGATACTTTCAAAAGGTGCCCCTGCAGATCGCGTCCTCGACCTCTTTGCTGACACCCGCTTGCCGGGGTTTCTGGGGCTGCTCCGCTTTCAACAGGCTCGTTGGGCTGATAGTGCGCCATTGGTTTGCCCTCGTAGAGTCTTCCGAAGGAAACTCCCTGGTACCATGGTATATAATTTTCCGTCCCTATACAGCCTTACTGACGTTTCGAAGTTAGATAGACCTCAGACCCATTGGGTGTCGCAGATTTTCAGCCTCCTACCCAACCTGGCTCAAAAATCTAGACCTCGCATCAAGCACCATGTCGGAAATTGTATCCTCCGACCTACATGAATACGAGCACAGTCCTTTGCCCCCTGGCGATACATAGCTGAACCAGCATATGGAGTCACGGACCTGACGATCTGCTGACCGCTTCTCGTGCTGTTTGCCGATTCTTGGTTCATTTTACGTGTTTGACTGGACCTTGAAAATCAATAGATCTCTGTATGTCCGGACGAGGAGTGGAGTCTAAGCATTCATCAGGGCCTTTTGCCTCGATGCGCCCACAGGCTTCCAGGGCTGAGGCGACTATCACTGGAGTCTTGCAATTTCGGCGTCTCTCTGCCAGAACTCAGAAACAATGGCATCAACGACGAGTACTTGGTGCATGTTTCGGGAATCTGCAGGTGGCATCACGAATAGCAACTCTCTCGCGGACTGGAGGAAAGTGGATCGGTTCCACGGCAAAAGCTGCCAGTATTGGGCATGGTATTGTCGAAGTGTCCGGCTCCTGGCACTGACGTGCTGGGCCTTTGTTTGTGCGGTCCCCTTTCCGAACTCTGGCTTGGCCTCTCGTGAAGCAATCCACGGGCTTTTAGACCCCAGGCCTCCATGGGGTGGAGCCGATAGTTCCATTCCCTATTGAGAAGATATACAAGTTCGAGGTACTCGTCTTCGATTAGCTCCGTTTCACCGCCCACCCAAAAGGGACGCTCAGTGTTTACTGAAATCTGTTGGCTAGGACAGCCTGATACCTCTTCTTCACGGTATGAGGTCGAGACATCGGATATAAAGTCGCGATCGTCGCGTCGCGTCTCTGCCACAAACCTTATCCCCCCCTGGAGTCCTCGGCAGCTTCTGAGACTAGCCTTAACTTTGCAGGGTTTTTGACGATATGGTGGGCTTCCGAAATAATGGCGCCCCCTTTTTCCTTTTGGACTTGGTGCCATTTCCCCGAACCGGCCTATCCGCACAGAAAAGTTGCCGGATGAGGAGGCGAGGATTTCCCTAGCATCCGGAGGAGCGCCACAGCCTCGAAGAGAATTGGCTCCAGCCTTTTGGGCCGCATCTCAGCCTTACAGCACTAACTGTCTGGCTGGCCTTGTCGGCGCTGAAGGGGTCCTGTGAGAGACGCCCAATATCCACAACCTTCGCTCGTTTGAGTGCCCGTCAAATTTCTTTTTCTCCCGCCTTGGCGATTGGAGTGGCGATGTTGTAAGGGCCTTGGGGTGCTTGCGGAAGTTTTCTGTACGGAGCAAACGGGCAGCTTAATAACTGACGAGGCGCTTTTCTTTGAGAGAGGAGAGAGGGCCCGTTGGCAGAAAGTGTAAGGTACACACACACCCACCAGCATTGAATTCTTCAGACGGTTTATAACGCGCCCGTTCTGCACTGTACCTATGGAGTACATTAGTCGTTTGCCCTTCCAAAGCATATTGTCCCCCGGGAGCGCTTCCCGTCGAAAGCCACTCACACGTCCGTGGCCGTTTGAAGACGAGGGTCTTTGCTCACCACTCTCGCGAGCCGTGTACCGTGCCGGATCTGGAGCCCTTGCTTTATCAAACAAGCTGCCAACTGGCGTGGACAGTGCGTCTTGCCTCCGTGGCATGTGCAGCTGGCATGAAATCCTCAGACACGTTTCCCCCTGTTGCAGGGTCTCCATGATGAGACATTATTGTTGAAATGTTACGTGGCTCTCTTCCCGCTGTTGCATGTTGAACCCACAAATCACCCAAGTTTGAGAGATTGATTTCAAAAACGGAAAACAAGGGGCGTCGCGTGCTGCCTGCCGCGTGCCCTCTGCCTCCTGATGATCATCATCATTCACCGGTTTCTTTCCAGATCAAGCAGCGGTGGATTCCCCGACCGGCAACGTGACCGGCGGCGTTGGACGTGGCTTGGTCGGCTTGGACGAAGCAGAGGTCAGAGGACTGGCTCAGCACCTCCTCCAGAGCGCGAAAGGCGCCGGGCCCCAGGTCCAGGGCGAAGCGGATTTCCTTGACGTGCCGCGGCATGCGCATCACGTAGATGTAAGGATCCAGCGACTCCTTCCAGTCACTCTCGACCATGGTCCTTCGCAGGTCCTGCAAGGCGGTCTGGTAGTCTCCGTCGGGGAAGTCGAAGGAGAAGTGCCGATCCCAGACGTTGAGGTCGAGGACCAGGCGTGGTTTGGCCTGGCCGTGGGGGATGGAGGCCATGAAGTCCTTGAGGTAAGGGATGGCGGCCAGCAAGATGTGGGATGCAGCTTCGATGACGATGAGCTCGAGGCCCGGACAGTGTCGGTCCAAGGTCCTCCAGAAGGACGTGGCGTACGAGCTGTTCAGCCAGGCGTTGCGGTAGACGCGCAGCGTCTTGATCGACGCCAGGGCAATGGCGCCGAGGTGACAAAACGTCTGGATGTCCTTGTCGAAGCGGAACGAGTTGGCGCCGTACGCGAACTGCAGCGCGTCGCGCGAGATGGCCTTGTTCACGCGAAACAGCGCCGTGTGAAAGGTCGGCTCGTGCGGCGTCTCCCTCGCCTCGTCCGAGAGTGGCCATGTCGCCCACTTCGTGTAGAAGTCGTGGAAGCCCAGTGTGATGGGGTTGGGTTTGTGACAGAAGAGATACGCATAGATCTGATGTCGAACCTCGGTGGGGAGGTCAAGTAGACCTAGTCGCTTTCGAGGCTGACCACCGCTCATGCCATTCATGACTGGAGTTTGTCTGGTGGATGACCTCTGGTAGAAGGAGGAGGGTTGTTTGTTTTTGGGAGTCTCTCTCCCTGAGCATGTCAGGACCAATCCGCAAGCAAACAGACAATCTGTCAACAGCGGCAGCAAGATAGAAAAAAAGAAAACAATAGTGGCGTTGGGTTTGCCCTCGCTTATTTGATGACGGATGGGCCTCCCAATGCACGCTACCGTGATATCTCTTTTTGGACCACGTGGTTGCGGATTTGTGATCTGGGCCAAACCACCTCGTCGGGATCAGAGTCAGCGTTCACTCCTCAAGGGAACGATTACTGTTGTGTCGTATGTGAAAGCTGGAGGAGTCGGGAACTGGAGAACTGGAGACGTCGGTAAGGCTGCCAAGAGGAGGAGGTAATATGACGGTCTGCCAGATGCTGCTTCTGGGATGCGCGTGACGCCGCCCTGTGCTCAGCCCCAGCACCCCGGTTCACGTGGGCGCTTTGGGCAATGACTGGTTCGTAATACAAGTAGCTGATTGGTTCCAAGGCTTATGGTCACCTGACTTATGAATGGCGTCAAATCCCTTAAAGTCATGTGACTATGTAACTGCGCTGCGCCCTCAACCCTCAGCCTTGTGCCTTGCCGGTCCTCATAGTCTCTTCGTCAACAATTGCTTTTATCATTTGGTTCCCTGCCATATACAAAGGTCACATGCGCATGTCGCATCTATCTATCGAGATTGGACACCAAGTCTAATCCAACCTCATTGTCTCTGCAAAGTGCCGTCTATCAGGAAGCCTTCGCAAGCTCAGCCTTGATCCATCCTACCAACCCCCCCTTTGCCACAATCTCCTGAAGATTCTCGGGAAATTCTCCAACCTTCTGCTCCCACCGTTCCCCATTTTCTCCTTCCTGTACCTCAATCGTGCTCCGGGAGATATCCCATGTCAGGGTCCAGCCTGTACGCCTGGTAGGCACCTTTTCTGGGAAGACAGTTCGAAGACGCTCCACCAAACGTGGCAGTTCTAGACACGGCAGTGCATTATTAATGCCGTTCCGGACAAAAATGTTGGAGAAGCTGCCTGCCACAACAAGTGGGATGTGCCTGGCCAGAAGAGCTGTTGCGGCTTGCTCTCTCGACGAGCCAGTTCCAAAATTGAACCCTGAGACGAGGATATCGTTGGGCTTTACGATCGACCTGAACTCTGGGTCATAATTCTCCATGCAGACTTTTGCCATGTCTTCCGTCGTCATGTCGTCTTGATAGGTATATTTGCCCGCATATATGTTGTCGGTGTCAAGATTGTCAGCATCGGCGAAGAGGATTTCACCGCTTATCTTGGCTGGGAAGCCTGGGAGGATCTTCGTGACTGCTTGGGCATCATCGTCGCCGACTTGAGCAGTCGTCTGAACCCTGTCGATTA
Organism: Fonsecaea nubica; assembly: GCF_001646965.1. Taxonomy (NCBI): domain Eukaryota; kingdom Fungi; phylum Ascomycota; class Eurotiomycetes; order Chaetothyriales; family Herpotrichiellaceae; genus Fonsecaea; species Fonsecaea nubica. The sequence continues at coordinate 23,213 of NW_019173780.1, read as the reverse complement.
GAGACTCGAGCTGCTCAAGGGCATTGTCGAGCTCGTTTTCGATTGTTGCAGGTTTTCCGGTGCCGTAACCGTGCTGTACGCCGCTATAGTTCTCCGGCACCTCGTACACACCAGGACCTGAAAGAACGCCGTTCAGGACGCTGGCGGCCACGACTTCGGGGCTGCTCAGGTATGCATGGGCCACTTCTCGCCGTCAGTCCTCTGATATGCCACAAACACAATTGAAATAGTAAGAGGAGAACTCACGTCTTGATCCAAGCCGGCCCTTGAAATTGCGGTTGGATGCAGAAACTCCCACCTCGCCATCCTCTAGCAGACCCGTGCCCTGTGTATCATTGGAGTTTAGCATCAATTTCACACAAAATTCCACAAGGGGAGCAGCGACTACTTACCAGTCCGATACACGGGCCACATGAGGGTGGGAGCACGGTGGCTCCAGCCTCAACCAAGGTCTGCCAGCTACCTTCATCCTCGGCAATAGCCTGCTCTCTGGCTGAAGCTGCTGCAATGTATAGCTTAACGCCGTCTGCAATTTTGGGAATCTTGCCGCCATTTGACTTAGCGGCAGCTTGAAATACGTTGGCTGCAGCCTTCAGATCCGAGCTTCGCGAGTTGGTGCAGCTTACGATGTATCCCTTGTCTACCTTGATGTTTTGTTTAGCGAGGTCATGCAGGGGTGTCGAGATTTTGACCGAGTTAGGTCCCGAGATGTAAGGCGACAGAGTAGAGAGGTCAAGGTAGAGTTTCTTTGCATAATGCGCTCCGGGATCAGATCGAAGAGGGTTGGCAAATAGTTCGTCAACCATTTCGTGTGTAATTCGTTGTCGAGTCGTCCGATCTGGGAACATTGCTGCCTCTGTAGCCTTGTATCGGAGCCAACGTTCAAGTGTCGTGTCCATCGGAAACTATACGAAGACGAATTAGACGGGCTCAGAAGTGCAGACTGTAAGTCAAACAGGTGCCATACCATTGCAGATGTTGCAGACCACTCAGTCGACATATTGCTGATTGTCAGACGGTCGTCCATGGGAATACTAGCCATGGTTTCCTCCGATCCCACAAATTCAACGCTGTGGTTCAGCACATCCAGTGGGAAGAGCCCACAAAGCGCAATGATAACATCCTTCCCGCGGACACCTGGGGGTAGTGTGCCGAGAAGATTCACTTGCACGACCGGGGGACACTGGAACCAACTCTTCCCAGTAGCGAATATTCCGGCGGCGTCGGTCCTGACCAAGGCAACTCCCAAGCTTGCCAGAGCTCCGTACATGTTGCTGTGGCTGTCAGATCCAACGCATAGGGTTCCTGGCCAAACGAAAAGCTCTTCAACCTACACATCCGTTAGCAAACTAACGATTCCTGGTATGAATTCGAGGCGGAGAAACTTGCCATGATTTGGTGGCCGATCCCATGACCTGCACCGAAAAAGTTGACGCCATGCTTTTTGCCAAACTCCTGTATCTGCTTGTACTTTTTCAAGTTACTGGGGCTCGTGTTCTGTACATCGTGATCAAGCGCAAAGACCAGCTGAGAAGGATCCTTGATCTTGGTGGCACCTGTGGACATGAATCTCATGGCCACAGGCCAGGTATTATCGTGTGTGAGGCATCTGTGAGGTCGAATCTGAACGTAGTCGCCGCTTCGGACAACCTTGCCCTTCGGAAGATCGACCGAATAGCGTTGAAGGATCTTCTCCGTCAGCGTTTGTGGGGATGTCACATTCTTCTCGGGTGCGATGTTGGGCAGCGGAGGCTCTTGGAAGTTCGTATGTAAGGCGGAGGCAGCTGTTGAGGAATAGCGACACGCGGGCTGGTTGTATCGGGAACGCTTAAGGCTTCGACGAGGGCTCGCGCGAATGAGCGATCGAGCCAACGGGTCGGCAACGACGACCTGTATGAGGGAGATCAGTGTCTGCCAGATGTAGAACCTTTTATAACTAATAAGATATCACCTACCGCTCTATAAAACATGGTACGCCTAGCGCAGAGCGCAGCCCGCTGGCGATGACCAGTGTTGTAGATAAAAATCCGAAAGGAGTAATCAAATGAAATAAAAGATGTTAAAAATGCAAGTAATAACCAAGGTCCCTCCGCAGTCATGCAGGGTGGGTTTAAAGCGGCGGGGCAGGTGGGCGTTGCCGTGAGGCTCGGCATCAATTTTTCTACTCGGTATACCTTGCCCGGAGCCGCTTGGTCGCCACACACTACCCGAGTTTGACACTAAGGATTCGACAGAGTACATAGCTCTAATCAAGTCGCCAGCAATAATATCAGTGCCGGATGGTGTGAGCTTTGCCCCGACTACGTCCTTGACTGCTCTGACGCCCATCTATTGTGTCTTTCGTCCTTCCTTGGATTTGCCGACCGCGAGCATCAAGTGTACGAGGGATTCTGTGTTGCACTGGATGATGCCCGGGGGACAGAGTTATTGAGGGTACTTCGCTTCAAGAAATTCTGCACCAGGGCCGTGATCCTCAGCACGCAAAAGGGGAGCTTCTAGTAGCAGCCAAAGGGAGGTTAAATGAAACCGAGAAAGGAAAGGCTGAGGGTCAGACTTGGAGAAAGCTCAGGAGGATCGTTTACAAGTGGTACCTAGGTACTCATCGTGTCGGCTGTGCTTGTCCCAATTCGGAGACAGTCGACAGCCCATCACGTGTTGGACGGGAGGTAATGACGTAGCACTTCTACTCTCCGCAGTCCATTTCGTTGTCTCGCGCGAACCTGAGGACCGCAACCTTCCGAATCGTGTTTGATCGTTATCCCAGTGTCCACCTATTGCAGCCGAGTAGAGAGTGAGCAAGCAAGCTTCGAACCACTCCTCAAAACAAGGGTTTCGTCCTTCTTCTTCACTTACTTCCATTCAACAAGCACTCCATACCAACTACATAGCTTTCTCCCCGCTCATTCCTGAGCTCCAGAACCAGCTCGCACGATATCGCATGTGGCAGCCCAAGCCCATGAAAGCTTTTGTATCCAACATGTTTCGCATGGTATGTTCAGAGTCCGATGATAATTACTACTGCACCTATATACACCCAGTTCTTTCCCTCCCCTCTGATCAAAGCAACCCCTCCGAACACTCTGAGATTGTCAACGCATCAGGGAAAGAGAGGTAAATAAATGATTCGACCTAATCTAACCATTTATATCGTCTCGAACCACCAGGCCAAGACCCTCGATGTGATTACCCTGTTCCACAAGCCCTCCCTCCCCGCGAGCGTGCGGGCGCAGACACTCCTGAAACAGGCCTCCGCGCAAGCCGCCCAGACCGCGACCGAAGACCAGGCCTCGGACCACTCGCACCAGAACAAAACCGTGACCCGAGACCCGTTCGAGCTGGAAATCACCGAGCAGCCGCCCACGCCGGACCAGCTGAAGAGCATCTTCGAGTACGTCGGCTCAGGTCGTGCCGCGGACCTGGTCAAGGGCGCCGCCAGTGAGAGTGATGCCCTGAGGAAGGTCAAGCAGGATGGGAGCCTGTTCACGCGCCCTGTCGTCGTGGATTGGAGTACCGGGAAGGCCGTCATCGGGGATAAGGACAGCGAGATCTTGAAGCTGTTGAAGGCTGAGCAAAAGTGAGGAAAGGGGAGTGGTGGTCGATGACTGATGTCAAACGCCAGTCGTGGAGGAGACAAAAACTACGAGCTGCCGCCGGGAAGTTGAGCAAAGTCGAGTGATGGCGGTTATGGGACCACGGGGACTATACAGGAAAACCTTCGAATCACAATTGGAAGTGGCCGACGAATACGGTTTGTCCTAGTGCTGTTGATAAAGCTCAATGGAGAGAAGGTTGGTGCAGCGGTGGTCGTTGCTATTGTTGATCCATGGACACAAGTGGCTTGCCTTCTCGACCTCTTCAAAAGTTCAATGGGTAGTTGCCTTGATGGGATATGATTTTGACACGATGGTTACGATTTCAGATCTCCTTCTGGTCCCCGGATGCCCCTGGCTGCGAGCACTCAATCTTAAGCTGGAGTGAAGGACTGAGATGAAGATCTGAGTGAAGATGATTTCGTGTTCCCGAATGCCTGACTCGCCTCGCACTGGCTCTGTTTACTAGGCTTGTGTAAGAGATGTGGAACCTCCCCGGACGCCAGGTCCTTTCCTGTCCCTCGCACACCGAGTTGACGCTCCGACAGTCAGGCATGTCGCTGTAGTAGAGATCTCGGTTTCTAACCGCTGCAAAGCGCGTCCCAGAGTCGTTTCGTTGGCATTGATGGTTGGCGCAACGCACACACACCTAGTTTAACCCATTCTCCTGCACATCAATATTCCGTCCTGACCCCCCTGCGCCATGGCCACGCAATCTTTACCAGAATGTTCACGAGCTAGGTCAGTTTGAAATATCGGATTGCTGCTCTGATCCACCCAGTTGGGACGCAATTACAAGGTCAAGAACCCATTCGTATACCTCTTCCAAATTGGACTTCCTTCCCCTGGTCTTGTCTTTGGATGGTTTGAGATTGCAGACGCTTCTGTTGTGATATTGCACGTCAGCGTCCTCCTGTCATATCTCCGCACTTGAATCCAGCGCCGAGCTGTTCCACAGAGACGGGACGGAATCACAACGTCATGTAAGCCCCTGAGTTCAGCGCGTAGGTCAGCCTGTTCTCAGATGTGGCCAAGGAGACAGAGACAACCCAGCCAACATCACAATATCAAATCAAGAGGTCGGGGTTGAGACCTTGGCACCAAGGAAGGCTGTGCAGAGAAAGGAGATCCACCCCCAGCTTGATGTTCAGCCTGGCAACGAACACACAACTGCCTCCCTCCTTGTAGGTAAGAATCCGGACAGAATTGACGGTAAGTCTAGGTCCGCAGGCTGCTGGTGTCCTCATGTAAGGTACGACAGTCCGATTCGCGTTCGGTGCTGGCTGCGAGACGGAGAGCAGCCGGGAGAATGTCTGGTGGCTTCGCCTCCTCAGGGCTCTGCGGTCTTGAATCTCTTGGGTCTATTGGCGCTCGTGACACATCCCCTACATGGACATTGAGACATGGCCCGAAAAAAGTCTGCGATCTGGGCATCCAAGACTCTAATCAAGGGGTAAACATGATGAATCCGTATGGCTGTTTCGGAGTGTAAGGAACATGGGAAAGGGGATAGAAACAAGAAGCACGAGGGGATGTAGGCTTCGTCAAAGAAGTGGGATTTCTGAGGATCTCGCGGAGTCAACCAAGGCCGATAGCCTGGAAGAGGCCTTGTGAGCAACGGTGGTGACGTGTACCAGGAGGTAAGGAGCCATAATTGCTATCTGGGCACGACGCTCGGCGGCTGGGCAATAGAGGCGGGATGGCGAGGGAGTGGTGGAGCGAGAGATAGCTGGAAAAGGCAGGCTTCAGCTGCAGCATATGCTGTATGGAGCGATCGAGTGCGAGGTAGCGGCAATGAGTGAGTTATTCATGGTGTGAGAGACGGACAATGTGAACAATTGGAGAGGCTGGGAGTTGGTGTTTTACGCACTTTGGGTAAAGGCAGACGCACAAGGTGCGTATCTAGCTGCATTCCAGAGAACTGGGTTGAGGCATTCCTGTCAAGGGGGCCCCGCCAAGTCCCTCCAGCCCAGGCGTCATAGCCGCCAAGTTGCATACCTAAGGTACCGATGAACTCACCTGGGAGCCTGGAGACCACCCCAAGCTTCCGCCACGTCCCGGCTATGGTCGCGGCGTTGGGGGGGAGGCTGTCCTTGGGGCGTCGCAAGTCACGCAACGTGCATTCCCGAGATGCAAGACAAGACAAGGAACAACCGGACACAGGAATCAAAGAAAATCCACTCCACCCTGGTGACTATGTTATCCTTCGTGCATCTCCTCTGTCCTGCAAGTTCTTTCTCCGGTACCTGACAAACTGACCAAAATTGTTCTGTACAATAGACTCGCTCTCCTACTCTCCCTTGCTCACCAAACCAACCTGTCACTCGCTATTCTGCTCCACCTTTTAACGGCTGCCCGCCTCGTCATCTGCGGATCTGGGATCTGCGGCAAGGATCAAGATCGCCCCCACGTCAACCAACCGAACCAATCCAACAGAGCGGCATCAATCACGTCTCGTATAGAAGAACAAATAGTTTTCCTGGTGATTCTTTGGCGATAAGGCGCAAGAGAGCTGTTCCTCCCTCAATTTCACTGCCTGCGCAAATTCCCTCGCGTCTCACAGCATCTCTCACATCACAATGAAACCCTTTCGAAGAAGACAATACCTGCATGTGGCGTTATCAGCGATACTAGTGACGCAAAGTGCCCTCGCGATAGAGCTTGACATCACCAGTACCGACTCAGTCAAAGCCGCCGCGAAAATTGTTGCGAATGAAATGGTGTCGTATTACACTGGATACCGACCTGGAGATGTCCCTGGAAATCTTCCTGCTCCATACTACTGGTGGGAAGCTGGTGCAATGTTTGGAGCACTCATAGACTACTGGTACTTCACCGGTGACGACTCATTCAATGAGATCACCACCCAAGCCATGCTCCATCAAGTTGGCCCTGACCAAGATTTCATGCCACCCAACCAGACCAAGACTGAAGGGAACGACGACCAAGCCTTCTGGGGAATGGCCGCTCTCTCTGCGGCAGAGAACGTCTTTCCCAATCCTCCAGAAGACCAGCCACAATGGCTGGCTCTTGCTCAGGCCGTTTTTAACACGCAGGCAGCGCGATGGGACACGAGCTCGTGTGGAGGTGGACTGAAGTGGCAGATTTTTTCGTTCAATGGCGGGTACAATTATAAGAACACCATTTCCAACGGATGCTTTTTCAACATGGGTGCTCGCCTCGCGGTCTACACCGGAAACCAGACGTATGCCGATTGGGCAGATCGCATGTGGGACTGGGTTTCAGCAGTTGGGTTGCGAGACGGGGAGTACAACTTTTTCGATGGGAGTGATGACACTCTCAACTGCACCCAACTTGATCATATCCAATGGACATACAACGCCGGCACGTTTCTGGTTGGGGCAGCCAACATGTACAACTTCGTAAGTCGACCTTCCACGGTCATTCGATCTGTCTTACTGACCTTTTTCAACACAGACAGGAGGCAGTCCGGTTTGGGAGGAAAGGATAAATGGGATCATCGGAAGGCTAAACGTCTTCCTGCACGACAATATTCTGAAGGAAGTTGCATGTGAAGGCGTCAATCCCGACGGGTCCGATACCTGTAATATCGATCAGCGCTCGTTCAAGGCTTACCTGGCTCGATGGATGGCAGCAACCATGGTCAGAGCGCCCTTCACGTATCCTCTCTTGAAACCGATCTTGGAAACAACGGCTGCAGCTGCGGCTTCAACCTGCACAGGAGGCATCAATGGCACTTCATGTGGAATGAAATGGTGGGTCGGCCAATTCGATGGCAGTACTGGGGTTGGTGAACAAATGTCAGCCCTGGAAGTCATTCAATCCAATCTGGTCACCCAGGTTGCTGGTCCCGTCACTCAAGACTCCGGTGGAACCAGTAAGGGAGATCCCAATGCTGGCACAACAAGCCCCATTGGTCCAGAGGATCTGAACCAAGAGAAGGTTACCACGGCGGATAAGGCTGGCGCCGCGATCTTGACTATTATGTTGATTTTCTTCATTGTGGGAGGCGCCTGGTGGATTGTTCTTTAGACCTCAGATTGTTGTGTTCGACACGATCAGCATTGCTTGCGAAAGCTAGACAGCGGAGGACATACGCTATGATTTGGCGAATTGCATCATCACGGCGTTGCGCTGCCTGCGATTGGCGGCTGTGGATTTGTTTGTCTAGCAAGGATGGTTAGATGCTTGGGGCATACTGGAGAATGTTTGCAGCCCCGAGCTGAAGAGGCGTCTTAGGGAAGCTGGTATTCCCTCTCATGAGAAAGAATTTGCCGACGCCTAGGGAGGAGTTGGTGCTCCAGCATCCGGCATTGGGCGTTCGGGGAACAGCATCGATCCATCCAAATCTGCGCAAATCTCATGCGAGCGCGGGTAACTGGGGCTTTCAACGTATTGTTTGCAGAATTTTGTACAGATGGCTTGGTCCAAGATCACCTCCCAGATGCAATGGACAGAATTTTACTTCCCTTCCGCTTGTGCTCGTCTCATCTGCTCCCGAATACTCCCTCTATCCGTTCCCTCCTCTGCTTCTTTTCTTATCCTGTCGGCCTTTTCCTTCTTCTCAGCTTCCGCGGCGACAATCCATACTGGTTTATCTGATTTGGAATATTCGATTAATTTGGAGACGAATTCCTCGTTATTTTTGAGGCGTTGTTCTCGCAGTTCGAGATTGCGCTTTTGGAGATCGGGGTTGAAGCGTTTGAAGACTTCGCCCTCCGCGGGTGTTACACTGAGGCACGCGTGTCAGATACCGTGGGATCTCAAGCAAAGACACCATCTGAGCAAGGCAATAGCTGGGAGACAACGAGGAAGTCGGCGGGTGAGGTCAAGTCTTACTAGTACATTAATGCTGGACCTCCAGCGCAGCAGAGCACCAAGCTAGGGTAGCGCAGAGATGTCAGCATAAAATCAGTCGGAGGAAAAAGTTGGACTTACACTGCGGCCATTTTAGTGTACATCCATCCTCTCGAAGCCATTGTGGTTGAACTTGTCTTCTCGACCGTCGTCCAACGGGGCCGTTCGAGGGAAACTGTGGACGCCTCGGTCCTGGCTCAATTACAACACTTTCGTTGAGAAATCATTGGACGGTGATTGGAACAGGACGGTAAGCAGACACAAATTAGCGAAACCAAGGTCTGCAATGGTCTGCACTTGCAATAGATGAGGTTGAAGGTGCGGGCGTCGCGGTCGAGGTTCATAATGCATCACCATTTCTATGTACTTGGCGGGTTTTGATTGGCGAATGAGCTCAACCACCACTTTTCGATTTAGGGGTTTGCAGGGGGCGCCACGCGCATCCCCCAGCACTGACAAGCAGGATTCAAGGCCGTGGATCCATGCTGTACTCGTACATACGAAAACACGGGAGTTGATGAGTCTAGGCTACACTGAAAGTTGGCCACAAAACAACGTCGTTTGCGCCATTTAAGTTATCGCTAAGTGCAATCGATTTGAATCAGAGAACCATGTGTGCCATGATGGAAGGAGATGCAAGTCAACATGGGGTGAGTGCGCCATTAATGCACGATTTGTTCGGCAAACCGAGGCAGCGGTCAGTGCGCAAATCGTGCAGCCTGGCGGTCTAACTCTGCACAATGTTGCGAATACTAATACTAGTAATGAACAAGTGGTTCTGATGTAAGGTCGCCTAGAGCACAGCCTCTTTTTACTTGGAGGGCCGAAGACAGCCATCATCCGTCAGCCGGAATCTGAAGGTGGTGGTGGGTGGTAACTAGTAAATTGCCACATCCTCCAAAGCCGTGTTCTTGAAAATATTTAGTACTTGTAGTGACTTGAGTAGGAACTGGGTAGTGAGTCCTTGTATTTCGATATTTAATTCTCCTGGAGTTGGGTGACTACAAGTACTTGACTGCGCCGTTCTCTATCACGTGCTTGCGCTGGTGAACTGAAACAAGTTGGTGGCGCTGCTGCTCGTCTCAGAAATCCAGAATCCCTGGTCGGGGCCCGGCCTCTTCCCAGCATCGGTGGTGCGCTTGTCGCAGGTCCAAGCGCCAGATTTACCAGCCCTCGTCAGCTTTGCACTTCCAACCTCCGTCTCAATCTATCTTTCATCCCCATCAGCATCCCAAGACTCTCAACCTCATCCAAGCACTTGATTCTCTACGCACCTCACTCCGATCTGTCGACCGTTGTCACCATCTAGGCACCCCTGAAACCCCCTATTACCGACTTCCCTTTCTCAATCCCACTTCATCCCTCTCCGAGACCAACACTATCAAAATGGCTTCAGAAGCGCCTTATGATCCCTATATACCTGCTGGCGGACAAGGCGGCGCACAGCCGGCCAGCAACCAGAGAACAGCTGCCCTGCAAGCGGTACGTGAATGATGCCCCAGACGCAAGGTCATACGAAAGAAGATATCGGGGTTGAGTGACGGTCGATCTTGCCGGCTGCAGTGTCGCAGATGGAATCTGCGTTGCGGAATCCATCAGCGCACGCTAGCTGAGTTGAACGCTGTCAACTGCCACAGATTCATCGTTGAAATGATGGGATCTTATCCAATCTCGACCCGCCATCCTCATCCTCTGGTTGGGCTGAAAGCTGACATGTTCATCTCACAGCAAATCGATGATACCGTCGGTGTTATGCGTGAGAATATCAACAAGGTATCGCAAAGAGGCGAGCGACTAGACTCGCTGCAAGATAAGACCGACAATCTCGCCGTTTCCGCACAGGGTTTCCGCAGAGGGGCAAACCGAGTCCGAAAACAGATGTGGTGGAAGGACATGAAGATGCGCATGTGTTTGATCGTCGGCATCATTGTGCTACTCATTGTCATTATTGTCCCAGCAGGTATGCCTCTACCCTTCGCTTCGTATGCATCACACGAGTGCTAACATGCTTTTTCAGTGGTCGCCACACGATAAACCCACAACCCCTTTTGAACGACACCTGCCTTCTTTTTCCTTGGAACATTACGACAGCACAGTCTTCCCAACGTTGGAGGAAACACGTGAAAGCGAGAACAACAGCGAAAGCGAAAGCGTGAACGAGAGCTCTTTCTGAACAGTGCTCGCAAGCAGCGCGCTTATGGCGGGACGATAGGATGGGATGGTGCTACACTTGTTACAATAATGCACACTGGGCTTGTTTCCCCTTGTCAATTGGGCGTTCAATAAAATGGATTCTGCCATGAGTTCTGCGATTCAATCCCTGCAATGTTTTATCTTGCTGATATCCCGATGGAAGATTCGTGCAGGCTCACTTATCAGGTGTTCCTCAGTACTCGCACAATAGGCAAAGCAACTTCTAAAGCCGTCCAAGGATGATACCGTCATCTATAACACTTCTAGCGCAATCTGAAAGTCTTCACTGCGCGTTCTTCGCGAGATGAGACTTTTGAGCAAGGAATCTCGACTTGGGCAGGATCGAGTAAAATTTCAACGCGTGCACAATCCAGGTCCGCTAGATAAAGAAACCAGTGCTTGTAAATGACGATCGGCCTCTTCAGGCTAGAATGCCAGTGCAATGCGTTCATCATGCAGCAAGGCGGCGAAGAGAATTTTCCAGACAAAAAAATTTTCCCTCAGACGCAGCTGTTCCTCGTAGAGTTGGTCGCAGGCCCGGGCACGCCACCCATTAATTCGGAGTAGCGGTGGCCGCGCAGGCACGGCTGGTAATGGGCTTCTGGGCTGGCACGGCCGGTGGGCTTCAAAGTTGGGGTTGTGGTTGGTTCTGCCACTGGGTAAACCTCATGCACAACAATCATCACCCCGCAAAATATTTTGCTATCGAGCAGTTGCGAGTGCAAAGAAAATTTTGACCCAAGACGACGCTGGAGAAGTTTTTTCTTCCCCCAGCTCTGATCTCGGGCATATGGTTCTTTGGCGTTTCTCTCAATAGACCTGCAGTTGGGTTTTCTCTGTCCTTTTCCCGTGTTTTGATCTCCCCTCTTCCTCCCTCGCACTCAACTGTCATATTGCGACCAAGACTTTCTGCGTCACCGACACCGGACATTGACTCCATAGATCTTATCAGCTGCCGCATGACCTGAAAGCCCACGATGTCGGCATTGGGAGCTGCTACTGCGCGAGCAGTCACTCGACGGGCAGCGTCCTCGACCCTTCGTTCTCGAGCTCTCCGCCTTGCTAGACCTTCATATACTCCCCTCGCTGTACAGCAGACATCTTCCCGACGAACATACTCCTCCCCGTCAGGATCGTATCCCTCGACGAGGTCAACGGTGGTACAGTTGCTCAGTAACATTGGCTCCAAGAGGGAGGTTCAACAGTACTTGTCGCACTTCAGCTCGGTTTCGTCCCAGCAATTTGCGGTCATCAAGGTCGGTGGAGCCATCTTGACCGAGCATCTGCAGACTCTGTCCTCCGCCCTTGCATTCCTCAACCATGTCGGGCTCTATCCAGTGGTGGTTCATGGTGCTGGGCCACAGCTGAATAAGATTCTGGAGGATTCCGGGGTCGAACCACATTTTGAGGACGGAATTCGGGTCACAGATCCCAAGACACTGGGCATCGCACGAGCGCTGTTTCTCGAGGAGAATTTACGGCTGGTAGAGGAATTAGAGCGTCTAGGTGTTCGAGCCAGACCAATCACCTCTGGGGTTTTTACAGCGGATTATCTTGACAAGGAGAAATACAATCTCGTGGGCAAGATCAGACGTGTTGATAAGAGACCGATCGAAGCTGCCATTCAGGCAGGATGCCTGCCCATCTTGACGTCCATGGCCGAGACATCGGACGGCCAAGTCTTGAACGTGAATGCAGATGTTGCGGCCGGTGAGCTAGCTCGAGCGCTCCAGCCTTTGAAGATTGTCTACCTCTCCGAGAAGGGTGGGTTGTTCAATGGCGACACGAAGGAGAAGATCTCCGCCATCAACTTGGATGAAGAATATGACCACCTCATGCAACAGTGGTGGGTTCGCCACGGTACCAGGTTGAAGATCAAGGAGATGAAGGAGCTTCTTATGGATCTGCCTCGCAGCTCGAGCGTTGCCATCATTCATCCCGCTGATTTGCAAAAGGAACTGTTCACGGATTCTGGAGCCGGTACTCTGATTCGACGGGGCAACAAAGTTCATGTCAACGCCTCTATCGACCAGTTCAAAGACCTCAACAAACTGAAGGAAGTCCTCATCCGTGATCGGGCTGGACTTGACGCCCCCGCCATTGTGGATCGCTACATCAAGTTCCTCCATACACGAGACTTTAAGGCTTACTTCGATGAACCGATGGAGGCGTTTGCCCTTGTCCTGCCACCAGGTGGAGAGACAACATTGGCTCAGCTGGCAACCCTGACCATCACCAGGAATGGCTGGCTGACCAACGTAGCAGACAATATCTTCGCCGCCATCAAGAAGGATTTCCCCAAGCTGATGTGGACTGTCAAGGAAGACGATGAGAACTTGACTTGGTTCTTCGACAAGGCCGATGGTAGTCTCTCCAAAGATGGCGAAGTCCTCTTTTGGTACGGTCTTGAGACCAGCGATGAGGTTAAGGACCTTATGGTCGAATTCACAAAACATGGCCGTCAGTTGTTTGGTGATATCAATCTCGAGGCAAAGCTGCACCGTGCAGCCAGAGCGGCGTCCAATGTGGCCAGCACTACTGCTCAAGGGGTGACACAGAAGCGGACATTCTCAACGTCGGCCAACCCATTACGTTCAGCACGACAAGCAAGATATGTCACAAAGCCTGCCCTTTCTATTCGCACATACTCTACAACCAATCCGAACCCACCTCTCGGTTCCAAGAACAGCTCCAACAGCAAGCCTTCGCGGGTAGCCCTCATTGGAGCTCGAGGCTATACCGGAAAAGCTCTTATCGACCTCCTTAATCGCCACCCCCACATGGATCTGCGTCATGTATCATCGCGGGAGCTTGCTGGCAGGAAGCTTGAGGGATATGACAGACGCGAAATCATCTACGAAAACCTAACCGTGGAAGACGTTCGACAAATGGAAGAGAATGAAGACGTGGATTGCTGGGTAATGGCCCTGCCAAACGGCGTTTGCAAGCCATTTGTCGATGCCATCGACCAGGTCGGCAAAAACAGTGTCATTATCGATTTAAGCGCCGACTACAGATTCGATCCGAACTGGACTTATGGTCTACCGGAACTAGTTGACCGGTCCGCCATCGCAAGGGCTACAAGAATCTCGAACCCAGGCTGCTATGCTACAGCCGCACAGTTAGGCATTGCGCCTTTGGTGCCATACTTGGGTGGTCAACCCACAGTATTCGGCGTCTCAGGGTATTCAGGTGCAGGCACCAAACCGTCTCCGAAGAACGACGTCAACAACCTCACAGACAATATCATTCCATACAGTCTCACGGACCACATCCATGAACGCGAGATCTCCACCCAACTAGGTACATCGGTGGCATTTATACCCCATGTTGCTGTCTGGTTCCAGGGCATTCATCATACAATTAACATTCCGCTCAACCAAGAAATGAAGTCTCGCGACATTCGAACGCTCTATCAAGACCGCTATGCCGGGGAGAAACTGTTGAAGATTATTGGTGAAGCGCCCCTTGTGAAGAATATCGCCAAAAAGCACGGCGTGGAAGTAGGCGGGTTTGCAGTCCACAGCAGTGGAAAGAGAGTGGTCGTTTGTGCAACAATTGACAACCTGTTGAAAGGAGCAGCAACACAGTGTCTTCGTAAGTCTCAGGTCCCCAGTTGAACCGTGTTGTCCTCTGCATATACTGACTTTCTATCTGCACAGAAAACATGAATTTGGCTCTGGGTTATGGGGAGTACGAGGGTATTCCCATTGAGTAGGGAAATGGACCTAGACTAGAATATACGAAGGCGCCGACAGCAAGATACAATACCCCAAAAAGCATTTGAATACAAATTCCGGCTTAATCAGACGAGTTCCATCTTGTGAGCTATGTTCTTTTTTTGGGTCAAAAATGCACTCCTCGGGTCCAGGTCGGTTCATTCACAACAAGAGCAGTATCGGCAATGGGGCAAATGGATGCTCTGACTTTCGCTGTGTCTTTTCAACCGAGCATCTGGTTACAGCCTGTGCGCTTCGAGCATTGTGTGGAGACCAGCACGCAACTGGGAGAATCCGGTAGAAGGAGCCCGAGGAGGTTCGCGGCTAAGGGATCCAGGCCAGTGTCTGTCTTTGGAGTCGATTCCTGGAAGAGGACGTTGTAATACTGTGATGAGAAGGAGAGGTTCATAGGTATAAATCAGGTTGGGAGAGATGGGAAGGGAACAGTTGAGAAAGGCTTGCCAACATGGCAGGCTTGGAAAGGAACCCGGTTTTGCACATTATCCTTTGGAACAGGCGATAATACCAGGAACATACACAACGAGACAGGGTCTAACAGAAATGGCATGCGTGTTCTGGATTCGCGTTGTTCTGAAATCATTCACTTTCCAACTCGACTCTCAATCTGCAACCCTCTCCAGATCATGCCTCACCGCACTTGACCATTTGACCAGCTCCTACTTCTGATCCCCCCCCTTGGTTTGCTACCAGCCGCAGCCGCAGCCCACGTCCTCGAGCCGGCCTCTTTGTTCGGACTCGTCACAGTTCGAAGGAATTCTCGAGGAAGTTTACATGCGGCAGGATATTCGGAGTTGTTGAGGCGACATGTTCTACAGCCACGAGAGTGAGTCCTCCTCTTTCTGGACAGCCGAGCAGCTGGAAGATACAACTTGAGACAAAACGCTGACCACAACCTTTGTGTCCGGAATGAACAGTCTTGACGAATCGTCAGTATGGCGTTGCGACCATCTGGTATGAAACTTCCTACTCCCCATCTCATCCCATCTCATCCATCCCCTCGACCGAAGTCTCCCGCTCTGGCGGTCCTCACACCCCCTCTGAATGTTTGCCTCACGCGCTCACTTCATCATCAGGCTCGTGGCAACACTTGGCTCCAAATCCAACCTGAAAAAGGTATCTCGTCGCGCGATCCTTGACGTCGACCTTCAAAAGGCATGCAAGACCATCACGGAGCCCGAGGTGCCCCTGGCGCTGAGGTTACAAGGCAGTCTGCTGTTTGGAGTCTCTCGCGTATTCCAGCGACAATGTGGTTACGTATTGACAGACGCCACGAGTTTGAGAGACAAGATGAGGGACACGGTCCATGTCTTGAAAGAGATGGAGCTGGACCCGGATGTTGGAAAGACGCGGTCAGTCGATAAATGCTTCCTTCATCCTTATGAGACTCATCTTTATCACAAGGCCGGAACAGCTTAACCTCCCAGAAGACCCATATTTCAATCCGGATCTTGACATCCACTTCGATCTCTCCGCGTTTGGATTCGCGTCAGAAGACTCCAGTCCCTCCATTGGTGCCTCGTCGTTTCTCACACTGCCTTCAACCCAGACCAGCCACTCTCTCCACGACGAGACCGATGAATTTGAGATTGAGATGCCTTCGTTCGATACGCCTGCTGGAGCCAGTGGCGGCCTCGATGTGTTAATCCATGGAGAGACAAGCTCTGTCATGCAGACTGGCAGCAGAGCCGATCCTTATTCGGTCTTTGAAGAAGAACCTGCCATCATGCACGAACCACTCTTTGACGTTGATGAGGATGGCTTTCTCCAGCCCGCTGTCTCGGAGAGTCTTTTGGGCCTTGAGCGACCAACCGATGCTGGGCAACAACAGCAAATCGACCTCATGCCTAGCGACCGGGATGGTAGCGTACATCCGCCAAGCGCAAGAGATGATGAGCTATTGCCAGACTTCGACGAAATGGATGTTGTTGGACACGATGAACCAGCCTTCCTACCACCAGCTCCTCAAATCCCTCTGACCCCGGAGCTTGAAGACGAAGGATTCCGCCAAGCGACACAAGCAGCCTCCCCCGTCCAAA
Source organism: Fonsecaea nubica (assembly GCF_001646965.1). Taxonomy (NCBI): domain Eukaryota; kingdom Fungi; phylum Ascomycota; class Eurotiomycetes; order Chaetothyriales; family Herpotrichiellaceae; genus Fonsecaea; species Fonsecaea nubica. The sequence goes on along the minus strand of NW_019173780.1, from coordinate 6,815 downwards.
CATTCGAGGAAAGCTCAGAGACAGCAGAGGCACCCGAGCGTCGCGGACGCAGTGTGAAGGCAATCCGACCAGATCGACAGACAGAATTGAGCAATCGAGATCTCAACGAGTGGAACCAGAATTACCTTGCCAACATGGCAGCTGCTTCTCGTACCAGACAGAGTCAAATAGCCTGCTTCGAGGCCAAGAAGAACGCCAAATTCTGGATCCTACAGCAAGGATTGGGGAATGTTGCCTCTTGTTTCGGGGATGACAGAGTCCCACACCCTTTCACCGTCTTCAGTGGTCAGTCGCTGTGGGATATGCTGAGCGGCGAACTGGGACACGGAAAGAAAAGATCACGAAGTAGTTCCCTTGAGGATGATGAACGAGAGGACGACAGGCGAGTAAGAGCCAGGACAATATCCGACGATGAAATCGCTCGCGGAGGAGATGACATGGGATTCCCATATACCGATGACAACGGGTTGATATTGCCAGGCGATGACTTCCCTTTTGAAGCCGAGATTGGTCGCCAGGGCCCTCCATCCTTACCTGACCAATCGTCCAGCATGCCATGGAATATCTCTGGATCTCGTCACAGCTCGGCGCAGCCTTTGGGGAGCGGCCTTATCTCGAGGATGGGCTCAAGCATCGGTGGTCTCCATGGCGGCATAGAGTTAGGACCACCTTCTGCTATAAGTAGACGAGGATTGCGTCTTACTTCTGCAAGTCCACTTCTCGGGAGAGGAATAGCTTCGCTGTCCAGACAGAGCAGCCGGGAACCTTTCGACACGTCACGAGTCACGGGCGATGATGACATCTTCGCAGATCTAGACGCGCAGCTGGGTGCAGACATTGATCCAGATTTCGAACTCTACGGACCTTCCGTGACTGTTGACACGCAAACGGCTGCACAGTCTCAATGGGTGGCTGCAACTCTGGAGAATGAAGCATACAATTTTCTTACCTTCGTCAACACGAAAGTCCAAGAGAAGGCAGAACAGCAAGATGGTACTGGAGAGGGAAGAAATGCAGGACAAGAGATGACGATCACATTAGACGAGCTCCTCCCACCAACCCAGAACTCGCAGATCGTGGGTGCCCAAGCTCTACTTCACGTTCTTGCGTTGACTACGAAGGGTTTGCTAAAGGTCTACCAGGCCGATGGGTTTGGTGCTATCGAAATCTCGGTCATAAGTGTTGAAACGAGCTCAGCGGGTTGGTCAAAGTGACGGTTGAACGCCTGACTCTGAAAATTGGGGATGTGGTCAAATTGTCCGAGCCTTGCGCTGTGACATGTGATATGTGCGTTGAACCTTGTGTGAGTACGCGGAAAGAGTAGGATTCGACTGTCAGCTGATTTGCGACTGAAAATGGTGACAGTGGCTACTCATACTCCAAGACCTGCGAGATGATTCAGCTGGGGAGCTTCATGTCAGGATCTTCTGTAACCGGAAAGTCGTGGCCCGGGTCAAGGGGTGATGGTGCTCTCACTAAATGGGGATTCTGAAGCCAGCAAGGATCGAGCACCAAACCATCGCCGTTTGATCGCCTAATAAAATTTCAAGAAAGGGAACGAGTTGTGGCGCAGGCGGCAGACCTCTAGCATCTTGCTTTTCAAGCCACAGTGCTGTCCAATCAAGCCAGTGTAGTTCTGCGACAAATCTTGTTTCAAAGTAGAGTTCGATCATCCAGAGTTTGCGTGGCTCGTATGCTGGGTAGGCAAAGGGACGAGAATACTCGTCTACTCGGTACGCAAAGCCCAATAGCGGTTGATGATTGATTTCCATGCATCTTGCTTGCACAGCCCACCATCTCCGGGAGCAATGGGAGCCAGCTTTTTCTAGGATCTCCCATGGCCCAGCAGTCTGGGCCACGTCTCGTTAACGTGGAGATCGGTGGCTTTATAGCCCGCAACCCCGTTCTAGAGGCTTCATTTAGCGGGCGATCGTCGGGGGGTCGGTCGTCAAAGAGGTCTGGTTGCGGCGAATCATGGGCTTGTGCCTGGCATGAAAGGTTGGGGTTCGCTCTTTGTCCTGCGTGCCTGGTCAGGTTCCGACTTTGTCAAGGTCAATGAATGAATGTTCATTTGTCTTGTACCCAATCGCACCTTGTTGCGAGTTAAATCGGTCTAACGGGGATTCCACACCTGGGGTTTGCAACAAAACAGATAGTGGCTACAGATTGGATCCCGCGGCAAGTAAAAAGTCCAAAATATTACGTTGGATTTTGCTTGGGGCTTTCTGGGCTGCGCTCACGAGTACGGAGTATTCGTCACCCCCCTCATTCCCTCATTCTCCCCCTTAAGCTAAAAGGCAGAAGCACCAGAAGCCTTAGCCGAGCCCGGGTGATCGCGTCCCGATCCCCTTTGAAGCCCTGGTGGCGCCTCCGGAACTTCTAAACAAATCTGTGCCGTTTAGCAGCCGTCTGGGTCAAACAGCCCAGAAGAGGCCAATGGGTATTAGCTAGAGCGGCGTCCAGCCGCAACAAACAACCCGACCTTTTTACTTGCAACTCACTCGACCATACACATATCTGCACCACTCGTTCCCCTGGTCGCTATCGGTGTAGTTGCTGCGTCCCTCCCCTCGGTCGCGCTCATTTTGCTTGCCTTGTCTGTTCGTCACCTCTTGTCGCTTCGCTGCGGCTGAAGATTTGGTCGGCGTTTCTCGCGGCCACATTGATTTGATAACAGCCCGATGCGGTCTGGAAATCCAGCCTGAACATTAATCACACCTCTTTCCCGCGGCACTGCCTCGCCAACAACCAGGTCCTGTCTGTCGATGCGGTTTCTGTGGGAAGCAGGTTTTCTTTAGGCAGACTGAGACAAGGTCTCGTGCTTCTCCGCCACGATGATGGCTGGCAACCAATACGGCCAGCAATGGCAACAAAACCCAGCTCCCTCCTACCAATACGACAGTGGAAATAATCAGAGACAATGGCAAGAGAACGGGAGAGGTCAGGGTCCCTACAACCAGGACAACCAACGCTACAATGACTATCCAAAGAGTCGGAATGGTTATGGGCCAGGCCAGGCGCCAGCGCCCGGTGGTTATGATCGAAACGCCCAGTGGGAAGGTCAAAATCAATATCCCCAACCAAACGGTCATGAGGCACGCTATGTTGAAAATGGCGATGGGTATTCGCAACCTCCCCGGCCAGGCCAATTCGATCAAGGTGCCCCTGCTCCGAGGCAATATTCATATGACGAGCGCTATCGCACCAATGGGTCAGGCAGAGCACCACCAGATCACGGCGGATCCCATGCACAGAGACCACCAAGGAACCAGTGGGCAGAGCCTTCCACGCCTCCCAGGAGACTCAGGCGTAAGAATTAAGTGATATTGTTTGATCGACGTTGAACGCTGACGCTTTGTAGCCCGCGACCGCATTTTGACTGAACCCACATCCCCTAAGAACTTGTCCTGGGATAATCCATTCGGCGCTTTCCCTCCTAAAAAGAGGCCAGGAGACAGGATGAGGCACGAGAGACACGGCAGTCTGGACAACGCCATGGCCAGTCTCGACATGAACGAACGCCGTCCTAGTGGAGGTTATGAAGCAAGACCTCATACCTCCAACAGCCCGAGAAAAGAAGCGCCTCGTCCTAGGACCTCGCATGACCGCCATGACCGTCCCCCCGATATGGGGCCTCCGCCACTTCCGCAACAAACGTATCCAATGCCGCCTGGTCGAAACTCTCCGGAGATGAATTATCAACAACCACCGGCCCCCAGACAGCAGGGCGGGATGAACAGTCCGAGAATGCGGCCAGCAGGCCCTCCGCGTGGTCCCCCGCCGCCAGGGAATAGAAGCGGACCTCGTCCTGGCCCCCCTGGTGGAATGGAAGAGTTCAGTCCGCCGGCAAACTACAACGCTCCACGCAATTATCCGCCTCCAGATCGTCGGGCAAATAACTACATTTTCGATGAGGGTTACTCATCAGACTTCATCCCTCAGTCAAGAGCACACGTTTCACCCATAGACCGTGTTCCTCAGGGATATGGACCGGGACCTGCGCCTCAAGGGGATCTTCGTACCGACCCATACCGAGGGTTTCCTCCCAACGGCCACGGGGAAGTCAGCCAGTTGAGAGACAGTCAAATTCCAAATTTTGATGCTATTCCGACTGGTGTGAATGAGAAAACGGAAGACAATATCATTGCAAATCAACAAACTGGTTTCGATCGCAACGTCTACCAGAAACCGACTTATCCTGGGCCAGGGTCGTTTCCAGGTCAGATTGATACCAAACAGTCTATTTCCCCTCCTAATCAGACCACATCTCCTTTGGCTGAGTTCTCGTTTGACTTGCCTGGCTCCTCTCAACCTGCGATGGCTGGTAGAAACGATAATCCCGCACAGGCCGCTTCCTATCGAGGAGTTTACGGCGGACAGGAGACTTTCGGCGCAGGAGGACCTGCAAGGAGTGCATACGGGGACATCCAGTCTCAAGATGCGCCTAGCTCACAATATCCGCCACCTCGTACTGCCAGTCGGAATGGGATTAAGCCGAATATGGACACCGACGCCTCGAGGCCTCCACTACCAAACAATGGCCAGCCCTATCGATCGTTTAGCCAGGATCAGTATCCCGTCCGACCACATACAAGCAATGCGCAACGGCCACCGCAACAAAGTTACGAGATGATGAACCCATATGATCAGGATTATGCCCAAAAGAACCGTGCTCCTTCGGCACCAACTGTACCGGCAGGATCCCTGACATCTGACCAAGGCTATGTTCACCCAGGACAGGCCCAACAGTATCAACAACCGTATGGACCAGGCCCACTAGTGCGCAGAGCGACCCAGGACAATCTCATTAACGGCCCTGCTAAGCCCAACGCTTCGAACTCTGCACATCCCGTACCCGTCAGGCACTATCCGACCTCAAATGCAGAGTTTAACCCGGATGCATTGCCAGCTCACCCTACTCCAGTGAGGCCAGGACTCAAAGACAGCAGCGGCTACTCATCGGGTCCGACACCACCGACTCAGCCGAACCAACAGGGGTCGGTCTCCGGGCCTTCGTCATCTGTCACTGCCCAGGAGCTGAATAGCCTCCGCGAGATGTATCTCCGGAGTCCCAGCGACCATGCTCTCGGGTTGAAGCTTGCAAAGAAGATGGTGGAGGCGGCTAGGGTGCTTGCAGATGAGAACGGGACAGCAGACCAGAAGACCACACAGAAGAACCGCGAAAAGTACATCTTCGACGCACATAAACTGATCAAGAAACTGGTGGGAGCTAACTACCCAGACGCAATGTTCTATCTGGCCGATTGTTACGGACAAGGAATGCTGGGACTTGCTGTGGACGCGAAAGAGGCCTTTTCTCTCTACCAGTCGGCCGCGAAGCTCAATCATCCCCAGAGTGCATATCGAGTGGCTGTGTGCTGCGAACTGGGGACCGAAGAAGGTGGCGGGACCCGACGTGATCCTTTGAAAGCGATGCAATGGTACAAAAGAGCAGCAACACTCGGAGACACGCCAGCCATGTACAAGATGGGAATGATATTGTTGAAGGGTTTGCTTTCGCAACAGAAGAATCCACGTGAAGCAGTGTCGTGGTTGAAGAGGGCTGCTGAACGGGCGGACAAGGACAATCCTCATGCGTTACATGAACTGGGCCTCCTTTACGAATCGGCCTCGTCCACGGACCATATCGTGCGCGATGAGAAATACGCCTTTCAACTGTTCCAGCAAGCTGCCGAACTGGGCTACAAATACTCGCAGTTCCGGCTTGGGTCGGCGTATGAGTATGGTTTGCTTGGCTGCCCGATCGATGCTCGTCAAAGCATTTCATGGTACACTCGAGCGGCGGCTCAAGGAGAGCATCAGTCAGAACTGGCGCTGAGCGGTTGGTACTTGACAGGGTCAGAACCGCTGCTTACACAAAGCGACATGGAGGCATTCTTGTGGGCACGGAAAGCCGCGAGTTCGGGCCTTGCCAAGGCAGAGTATGCAATGGGCTACTTCAGCGAGGTCGGCATCGGCACGGCGGTGGACATCGAAGAAGCCAAACGTTGGTACTATCGAGCAGCAGGTGAGTAGAGCGCTCCCCATCTCGAAGATGTTGAGAACTAATTGGTTTGCAGCACAAAACTTTACCAAGGCACGAGAACGACTCGAGGTCCTCAAGAGAGGAGGTCCCAAGCACCAAAAGACACGCATGTCTCGATCGAATGTCAACAAGCAGACTGACGGAGAGTGTGTGGTCATGTAGTGGGGAGAAAGAGGAAGAAACAATCGCGACAAACACTTGGCTTTTGGGGCTGTTTATCCCCGGCTTTCCCTCGCCATCTGTTTCTGGGGACTGGTCGTTGATGGCCATTACAATCCATTTCGTCCACGCTCGCCTGGGAAGCAAGATGAATTCGGAACCCAGCTCCAGGTAGAAGTCTGTGCTTAAGGGGGAACAAAATACCACGAGGGACGAGGGGGGGTGGGAAAAAGAAAGGGTAGAAAGGGGGGCGGGCAGAGAGAAGAGAAAAGAGGGGAAGAGGAGAGAAAAAGGGGGGAGGGAGAGAAGGGAGAGACAGAAGACAAGGGCGTAAATGACTCAAAAGGACGGGTTTTAAAAGGTTGCACCTTCGTGGGGACACAATGGGTCAATGTTGCTGTTGGTGACATCGTCCGTGTCGAGTCGGAGGAGTCTTTTCCTGCCGACTGAGTCCTGCTCACAAGTTCTGAACCTGAAGGGCTTTGCTACATCGAAACCGCTAACCTTGACGGCGAGTCCAACCTCAAAATTAAGCAGGCGATTCCAGAGACGGTCCATTTAGTGAATCCTGCAGACTTGGGCAGACTGAACGGACGGATAAGGTCGGAAC